>NC_142935.1:18321896-18371896 GCF_046866305.1 Octopus bimaculoides
TATAACTGAATCAGCAAATTCAAAACGTTGAATATAGTTATCACGAAGTATTAAATGGAACACAAATAATCAATATAAGAAAAACTTTGCAAGTAAGTTCAAAGAAACTTACAAGATTCCTATTAATTATTTGCCACAATGTTTGGTGAAAATGGTTATCTTCAACTTAGAAGTGGAAACCAATCAAAAGCTAGATTTAAATAGACGTTTGCTTGCTCTGAACCCATTTTGCTATTTCGAAGAATGTTATCTGAGAATCATATATGCGAAATGAAAACTTAAGCAACAAGTAACATACGCGAACTATACCAAGCAAAATATCATCTCTGAAATAGGCTGATCCTTTTACTAAATTATTATAACGTAAACAATGTCAGCATTAAGGAATGCGAGAATATGTATAACAGTTGCAGTGTTTTACACAATATCTAAAGTACACCCTGAACACAGGCGCATGATCACACATTTACAGAATGATAACGTAATGCATAAGACGTTTTCATGTTTGATTTCTATAATTTGCTTCTTTATCACGAAATAATCAAAAGTTTATTCTATTAATAGTCTAAGAGTTGCAAACAAAATAACACACACAAACAATAGACATAAAGGAGAATTTTTTGGTAGATAGTAATATTAAATGTCGAGATACTATAATGCCTACTGTAACGTGTGAGGTACAGTTGTTTAAGTTTATGAAGAAATTTCATTCATAGCGTTGTAACAACTTAGCTACAGTGTTGATGAAATACACCAGCAAATGCATTGGAATATATCAGGGCTTCCATAAACATCGTACATATCTATCATGCTCTCGAAATTAAAATTAGAAAGAGTAAACTAAGATACATGTTTTTACGGAATCAGGTAAACATAGGGCAGTTCAATGTTTTGGACACTGAACTTTCATAAACAAAAAGAAAATAGGAAGTTGCTACAGAAGTAATAGTTTAGGATGAAATCGCTATGTTAGAGGATAAACTTGACTGCGGAATGTGTGCAGATGAAATGTGAGATTTATGCAAATTAGAGCATCCAACAAAATAAAGTGTGGATAAGAGTAGTAACTAATATAGCATCAGGGAATACGCAGGTTAATTCTCCGGAGGTTCCTATGGAGGGAGTGAAATTAGCCAGAAACTGCCGTGTGAAAATACGTTAGAGAGCAGTATGATATAGATATGGCAATATTACTCCCTTTTATAGTATGAGAAATTTTTTCTACTTGGTGACTGTCCGTGAATTTCTCTTTAGAATTTAAAATACGTCACAAACGTATTTTAGCTTATCTAAAGTTTGTTTATTCCTTCACATGCTTGACGTTCATGCTACTATATTTAGCCCGACAACGCGGTTGAATAGCGCAAATCAGTCACGTATGTTAACAGATTTCAAGTTAAAGCTACGGCCTCGGATCTACATGGGTTATCTTTCTTTTCTACTTCCCAGTAAGGAAGGCTAAAGGCCCAGAAACCGGTGTTTGGGAATTCGATGGGGGGGGGGGGGTAGCCCTGGGCACATATGGAGCTTTAACACATTTTACCATGTAAGAGAATTTTTCTCTCAACATCATCTGCATTGGATTTGCCTTTAAAAGTTAAAATATGTCAGAAAAATATTTTAACTAACGTACTCTTCGTTTATTTATAATTACTGCTTCGTGCTGGTGCTGCTACACATACATACATACATACATACATACATACATACATACATACATACATACATACATACATACATACATACATACATTCATACATACATACAGTTGGATGAAGTGCCAGGCATTTTAGTATTTCCAGAGGTTAGTGGATAGGAAGCAATTGATAGAGCATGTATAGAGTGGCTAACACATACGAGTAAGGGAGAGAGAAATGTATGTAGAACGGACTAAATAGTGAATGAAGACAAACAAAAAGAGAAAAAAAAATAATTCGGAAAAGTGGAAAACAGAAGAAAGAAATATAGTTTGAACAACTCCAAAAGAATAAATATGTATATAAACCAGTGATAAAGTGAACTGAATATATAAATAAATAATAAACCCAAAAGATAAAGGAAGGAGAAGAGGAAAATAAGAATGCATAGTGTGCAAGAAGTCATAGGGAGAAAGAGCGTATAGGAGAGAGTGATAGGGAAGTGATGGATTAGAAACATAGGAGTCAGTTAACATATGGAATGGAAGCAACAACTATTTGGAAATGAATGCAAAAATATACAGATAAATATATAATTAAGTGTTTGTCATGATCTCACCCATGATTGGCACCCAAAGGCCATTTTCATAGTTAAAGTAAAACCAAAAATCCGATTCTTAACATATATATATAAACTTTTTAGGTACAAACTTATAGATTTATACCAGCAGATTTGTCCTTGCATGCAGGAGAGAGACACCCTCACAAAATGCACACGCGCGCATGCACATACACATGCACACATACTCACACACACACGTACACACAAACACGCACACACGTATATAAGCACATAAGCACCAATAATATTAATTTGTGTTCACCGTAATTTCACCTCTACACATATACGTGAAAATGTGTTTTTACTTACATATTTGCATCTATTTTCCTGTGTCTGTTTCTATATAGATATTTGTGGCTGCACACGCGCACGCAAAAACACACGCACACCAGATGTCCTGTCTTGAAAAGAAAACAGTCTAAGAAATGTGTATTTACATCGATTTCGTTATTTTATTGTAAACTGCCCGGCTTTTGTGTGAGCAGCAGCAGCAATGCTCCAACTGTTGGTGTAAGCAAGTGGTGGTGGTGGTGGTGGAAGATGGTATTACTGGCGTATGTTATTAGGTGACCGTAGTCGCCATTATGTAGAAGACCGCAGTCAGAACGGTGCTATTGAAATGTCTGAAACGCATACTAATTACTATGTCAGTCAATGGCCTTGATGACCATTGATAGACATAGATGATCATATGGTAAAAAAAAAAGCTTTGTAGAGACTGTAGAAGCTCCTCGTAAATATATATATATATATATATATATATATATATATATATATATATATATATATATAACGCCGGTGTTTTAATGGTGGCAGCTGATGAAGGATATGTTCTCTATGTGGCCTGCTTGTTTGTTGTACCTTGTTTATCATTTTGTCCATGTTCTTTTGCAACGTCATGTACCCAAATATGTATCTATATGTACATGTAGATGAAGGTATGTACATACATGTATACATATATATATATGGATATACTCATATATTGTTTATATATATATATATATATATATATATATATATATATATATATATATATATATATATATATATATATATATATATTACCAGTTCAGCAAAAAGATCCGATAGAATAAGCTCTAAACTGAAACAAAAAGAGAGTAAAAGAATATAAATATATATATATATATATATATATATATATATATATACAAAGTAACAGAGAGGGGGAGAGAGAGAGAGAGAACAGAAAGAATGAGTGAGGGTGTGTGTATGTGTGTGCACACATACAAGTGATCGGCAAAATAATGAAAATATTTTGTTGAAAAAATCTTTTCTCTTTGATGATGTGATATCCACCATTTATCGTCGAAGTAATTTCTACAATTCTGGTCGGTTGTTGGGGTAATTTGGAACCATACATTAAGTAAGACCTGCTGTAATACTTTCAGCGAAGTTTTCGGGGAGAAGCACCTCTTCATCTGCTCCTCCAATTTTCTCACTCAGTGCTCGATGATTTTGCGATCCGGTAATTAAGAACAATCCGTATGGTCTACTTCAGTTTTGTGTTCTCCGTACAAAGTATGAATCATATCAGCTGTGAGAATCAGCTAAATATCGCCTAGTAAAATTGGACTATATTGGAGGCACATAGGCTAGTGATTAGTGCAGCGAGCTCGCATTCGAGGGATCGCGGGTTCGAATCTCAGATTGAGCAATGTGTGTGTTTATGAGCGAAACACCTATGATCCTCGCGGCTCCAGCAGAAGGTAATGGCGAACTTCTGCTGACTTTCTCTTACTCTTTCCTCTTGCATCTAGCAGCTCACCTGCGACGGGCCCTAACTGTAACCATATATGCCAATGAAATGCTGAAGACTTTTTCTATTCCCGAGCGTATATGTATATACGTGGACTGGTCCATAAAAATAGCGATATGCTGTTGTTTCACCTACGAAACCACCATAACCATAAGAACGACAAAGGATTAAACCTTTCATTCCAACTGGCTTTTTATGGTGTATATATATATATATATATATATATATATATATATATATATATATATACAGACGATGGAAGGAGCGTTCATATTTTATATCAACTAATCAATAGACTAGCTGAGTAAACGTATCAGTAACGTATCTCTATAATGTCTACTGTAAACAACTGTTAGCGAAATCTACTATAATAAAGAAAAAATATGTAATGACCATTATTTATACCTTGTCTTATATATATATATATATATATGTGTGTGTGTGTGTGTGTGTATATATGTACGTATGTATAAGCATATATATGACGTGTGTATATATATGCCAGATTTGACAAACGTTTATTCGTGTAGCCAGCCGGAACAACAGAGGACTATTTGTTTCAATAACTTTATATATGTGCGTGTGCGTGTGTGTGTGTGTGTGTGTGTGTGTGTGTGTGTGTGTGTGTGTGTGTGTGTGTGTGTGTGCATGTGTGCGCGCGCGCGTGTGTGTGTAGACGAGGTTTTGTTACAGTAGAAGAGACCTTGCACCACAGAGATTTATAGTATCGCATATTCCGCAATAATGCTCTCGTGGGAGTGATTCACTACATCAACCATGTTTTACAATTAGGTTTATGTGATTTAAATCAATGATTTGAAACTCAAGCTGTGAATGTGAAGTAAATACATTGCAAATATATATTTCATTGCGTTGTCTACCTAGAAGATTTTTTTTCTCTCTCTTTCTACCCCACCTCTATGAATACATTTATAAACATACATACACATGCACAGAAATACAAACACAGTTGCACACACAGTCACACATACACACACACATATATATATATAAATATATATATATATATATACATATATATAGATATATATGTATATAGATATATATGTATGTATATGTATGTATGTCCGACGATGGCTTAACTGGGCGAAACTTGGAAGTCACTGTCAACAACATTGCTCTGTACGTATAATTAATTCGTACTCTACGAAAGTATTGTGTAGCACATCAGATTAATGTAAACTTGTATTCATTATAACTGACCATAAGAAAAAAAAACATAATAATAATAATAATAATAATAATAATAATAATAATAATAAACGCCCGCATGCAGTACCAAGCAGTAGCTCTCATGGTTTCTGATCTTGATTGATTGTAGGTGTTATCATGTACATTGTTTTGTCTTGGTATAAAAAGATGGGCTACAGCAAATATTCTGCTCAATACCACAGATTTGCTTGTCAGTTGTTTGACCTTAACCAGTTGAGCATGTCCCTTAGTGGCTGACGATATGTGCATCTCTGATCAAGAGCAGAAGTAGAGGGGGAGCATCATAGCCATGTGTTGAGGTTTCAATAATTCACCTTTGGAAACATGGGTGTTTTGCTCAACATCCTTAAACAAACCTTATTCAGGGACCTTTTGAGCGGGATGGGCTACTCGACCTGAAAAAAATTCTAACTAGGCCCCCACCTGCGAGGTCATGCGCTGTTTATCTTCATAGGAGATCACCATGTAGCGTGCATATGGTTGTGATGCATGTGCCTCGTGTACCCTTATCAGACGGGTAGTCATGATGGGTATATTGGGCTTCGTATATTTTACCCCAGTGTCACTTTGATGACATGCACTGCTCTCTCACTCAGAGATCTGGATGATTGCACATTTACAGATTTTTATTAATATATCACATGTTTTTATAAATCATAAATTAGCACTTTCATCTACTCTAACCGATTCTTCAGATTTCAATGTTTTGGGAGGGTTTCGTCTCTTTATATAGTATTATGGAATGTGTAGCGGTGGGGAGAGAGAGGGGGGAAAAGAAATGTGGGGTGTATAGGATAGTAAAAGAAGGTGAGGAATGGAGAGAAAGTGAGAGAGAATGTGTGTGTTTTTTTGTATGTGTGTGTGCGGGTGTGTGTGCCTGTGTATCTGAAATGAGTTTCAATGGAAAAAAGAATGAAGAGAGAAAGAAGAAAAAAACTGTGTTTACATCTATACAGCTGGTCAGTTCTTACAATAGAAGATGAAACTGTATAAATGTAGACACATTTTTTTCCTCTTTCTTCTTTCTTTCAACGGAAGAGCCTGCTCGTGAAATTAACGTGCAAGTGGCTGAGCACTCCACAGACGCACGTACCCTTAAAGTAGTTCTCGGGGATATTCAGCGTGACACAGTGTGACAAGGCTGACCCTTTGAATTACAGGCACAACAGAAAGAGGAAGAAAGAGTACAGTAGGATTCGCCCTCCCCCTGCCGGAACCTCGTGGGGCTTTAGGTGTTTTCGCTCAGTAAACACTCACAACGCCCGGTCTGGGAATCGAAACCGCAATCTTATGACGGCGAGTACGCTGCCCTAACCAGTGGGCCATTGGGCCTCCACACATACACACACACACACACACACACGCACATATATATATATATGTATGTATGTATGTATGTATGTATGTATGTGTGTGTGTGTATATATATATATATACGTATACACGTGTGTACGCGTGTGTATGCATATGTGCGTAAGGTATTTAGATTTCTGTGCTCTGAGCAATTCATTGCAACTTCTCTATGCTGAGGAAACTGAGACAAAATGCTAAATAGTTTGTTAACTATAATTCATGATATTTAGAACTGAGGATTATGATAAGATGAACAGTAAAGCAAAAATTAAATGTAGTACCAAAAAGGAACGTGAACATACCTACGCATGCGTATAAAGATATTAAAATAGGGCAAGTGCCACCTCCTTATCTACCTGTCTCTATTTGGTGGCGCATACTGAGTTTAAAAATGTCCACCCATTCATACACTGTTTGAGTGTATCGTACACTTGAGAAATAAGTAACTAATCAACTATAATGTGTAGAGTGAATACAATTTTATTGATTATTAATTTTGCAATAGTACCGAAGTAGAATAGATTGTCTTTCTTGTTAAGTACAATAAAATTATGCATATCGTGAGAGAGAGAGAGGGGGAGAGAGAAAGAGAGAGAGAGTTACAGGAAAAGTCTGGCTTGACACGACACATCGATAGCGATTGTGGTGTTACTGATCTCATTGTAAACAATTTTGTGGAATAAATATCTGGAACATTGCGCTTGACAGCTTTGATAGACTGACTATATCTTTTCTGTAGTTTAGTACTTTATAGTTTATTAATGTGTAATATGGTACATACATCATAATTGCATCATGTTTCACTGTGTAAGAGTATTTCGTGCGCCCCCACCAAAATTATGCTTCATGTATATATTTTGCAATCTTAGTATCAATGAGATCACTGGATCCTTTGAGTTGTACTCTTGCTATTATATACAGACTCTTATTTCGCATACTATCATATAGTGACTAATTCCTTTTATACTTGCATCAGACTTTAATTCTTTCCTCATATACCACACAGTGTCATTCGCATTCTAGTGTCACTCGTTGTAATTACTACTCTCTTTCTCAGTATGTCTAAGATTTTGAATACGTATTACTTTTACAGACATTAAGGGATAATGGGAAAAAGATTTGATTGCTATTTCTGGCGATTGACGCGGTCTCTAGATTTTTCCTCATTGACAGTGGTTATGACGTATTTCAAGTCGGTTTTAGTCGAAATGTTATTCTATGTCACACTGGGCCAATGTCTCTGTCTAGCTGAGGATTATATCTTATAATGCTATAGTCAGTTCAAATTGTTGACATCTAATATTCAAAGAATCAAGAGCTACTGGTTTATTCTTGACACAGAAATCATATCTTTAGTTGTAGAGTTAAATGTCTTATCTACATTTCATATCTTTAGTTGTAGAGTTAAATGTCTTATCTACATTTCATATCTTATCAGGTTCGCATCATGTTATTTTAAGAAAGATGAATAAAGATTATTCAAAGCGTCTCATTGTCGATATATCAGTGAGGTTATGATGTTACGTTGGAACATTACAGGGTCTTCAATTATTGGATAGATATAATCAATTAAATCAGCCTCAGTACATCAGTGCTACATTATTTCAAACATCCTGTAGTGGTGAAACGCAAAGCTGACACCGATAGCAACTGAAATCAGAAATTAATGGTCCGAAACTAAATACTAGTAGTAATTTCACCTGAGACTAGCTGATTCTACCAATCCGACTTGATGCTTAGCTGAGATACAATATCACATTACTGAGGTAATGTTATTTATTATATGAATCCCATTGTGGGATTAGCAATTAATTTAACGACGCTTAAAATATGAATATTAAAATCCCCGTCGGTGATATTCGAAATGAAACTTTAAAAGGTGAAATGCACTTCCACTTCTGTGAAGCTCTGCTAATGCAGTTTATTAGCTACCCACGTCGAAATTAATAATTCTTTCAAATTTTGGCACAAGGCCACCAGTTATATGGACGTGGGGTGGGTGTTGTCAATTATGCTGAACCCATTACACAAGAAAGGAGGAAATTTAAAGTCGATCTCGGTGATATCTGAACCCTGAAAGTAAAGAGCCAGAAAAATGCTGCTAAACATTTTGTTCTGGAAGAGAACACTTCTACCAGCTCGAAAATCTTCGTCAAAACAGAAATATTGATTTTCAATATTTATCAGCAATTCGAGGAGTGGATAGGTCGATAACATCGACCCTAGTACTTAACTGGCACTATTTTATTCCGAAAGGAATAAAAGGCAAAGTCGACCTCGGCGAATTTGAATTCAGAACGTGAGGAGGGGAGGGACGAAGTACCGCTAAGCACTTTGCTCGGCGCAATAACTAATCTGCCAGTTCGCCGCCTTGACGTCAGAATTAATATTTAAAGAAAAAAAATGAATTACCATTATGTTATTAGATGCAACACACTTCCAGTCTCTGTATTTTAGTCTGATTTATAGCGTGCTATTACCATGTTATAGTTATTAATGTACAAACTAGCTAAATGTAAAGACTCCCAACATAGAAGTGCATGGCTCATTTACCTGATGTAATTAATAAATATTTATGACAGGGTATTTTTTTATGGTATCATCATTTCCCTGTGCGAATTATCTTTTGCTTATTTTTTCTGCAAGGAAACAGTTTGTTTCTACGATATATTAAGCATATTTACAATTTATTATCATGCACGAGTAGACTCCCTTCTAAAGTATACCTAGTGACCCTATAGAGTTCAGATTCTTTAATAGAGCAAAATAGTTTAATACGTGCTACTCTAATATCCACTCTGTATCTTATTGTACCTGACACAGTATAATCGTGGTATTTTATTCTTCTTCAACCTTACCTCATGCATAATCTCTTGTATATGCTAAAATACTCCCTTTCAGTCAATGTTGATGCATACAATGTTTTTTAAATATTGCATATTATAGTATGGAACATTTCCGTCATTCGGTTGAGATGTTCAGTCAACTAAATAAGCTGGTCCAGAATTAATATGTAAGTGACTGAGCAACAGGCACATGTAATCTTAGTATAAACCTTTAGTAGATTCTGTGTGACGCACTAAAACAGACTGAGTGACAAGACTGCATATTTTAAAGAGCTGATACAACCCACCATACGGTTTCTATCTACCCATTTTCATTCGCAAGATATGGGTTAACCCGGGGCTGTTGAAATTGGTATCGACTAAGATGCCATCCACTGGGATAGAACCTCAGACCTCGCGGTTACGTAGTGAAATTCTCAACCAGTTGGCGTTAATGCACATATATCATAATATATACATTGAACTAATTTGTTGGAAGTGCTGTAGGATTTTTCATCAAAATCAATTGCTAGAACACATAACTTTCTGTACAGTATAAATTTTAATACAGTATTAATGTTCTGTTTTATAATATAATTACAGGTACGTGCTTTTAATTTAATTACAGGTAGGTACAGAAAGCAGAGGTATTCCAACAGTCACTTTGCAGTGAATATATTAAGAATATAGCATTGTTTTTGAGTTCAAATCTCGCCACACATTTTTATTCACCTCTCGTAGATCAATAGAGTCTTCATAATAGAATGAAAGCGATAACACTCTCCGATATATATCATTATTTTCCTACAAAACCTTTCTTTCGTTATTCGATATTTTTTTGCAGTATCTGCTCTTGTTTTATATTTTATTGTCAACATGTATAGTACATATGTAGTTGACAATTAAATTAAGATAAAATACAGCAATAAAGATAGAAATATATTTTAGAAGGGAAACATAAAAAGAAAAAAAAGGCTGATTATAGAAACAGAAAAAAATATTTTAAATCTATATCTAACAAACACATTTAGCAAGATGTAACTGCACTGGATATAGACAATTCGTTTTCAGTTGCCTCTGTGTTAATATTGATTTACTGGCGGTTTTTTTTTCCTTTGTAATTTGTAACCATTCATACATTAAGTCAGAAATGATTGTCCTCTAGATTCAAATTTGAAATGCTCTGAATATATTGGAACGTGTGTAGATATATACGGTAGCCATTATTTTGTGTGAATCGACTGAGAAGCTAATATTTTCCCTAGAACTAGTAGGAAGACATATTTCGCTTATAAGTAGTATATGAGATACAAAAAAAAAGCAACACTAATACTGACTGATAAAGTTTGGTTTTGAACAGAATATTAATCAACACTTTTATATCTAGTATTCTTTGTAATTGTTAGCCATTTAAAGGGAGAGGGTGAAGCCAAGTACGTTTATCTTAGTGCTCAGCTAATACTTATTTTACCGACCTAAAAAGGATGGAAGTCAAAGTCGACATTGGTATTGGAACTCAGTACATAAGCAATCGAAAAAAAAAAAGTCGTGAAGCAATTTTTCCAGCGTCTTCGTCTTCTATATTATACTACCGATGGACCAGAACTCTACAATTAGGATTAGTGTTGAAAAGTTGAGTTTTCCATGTGTCGTTTGATACATTTACTGCCTGTTGATAGAATCCAATTTGCCAACTATAGCACTATTACTTATCGGTTTAACAACGAACTTATCACTGATTCAGCATAATGCCGCTGTTATGTGCAACAAAGAATTGGATGTGCAATACTTTAAAATAAGTTCTACAAGGTTTTGCTTAAACTACATTAACGAGGATTAGAAAGGAACGAGGCAGACTTTAAATTTTCAGTCGTTTGTGTCGTTAATTTACTACTATGTTAATTGCTTTTCATTTATTCATTCATAGTTTTATTGATTGAAGGAATGGGTGGACTAGCTTACAAAAGTTTGAAAGTTAGTTTATAATCACATGCGTTGCGTATATCCTACGTGTTGTGCTTACATGTAGCCGAGCATTTAAATGCAAACGCCTACTGGATACATTTGAAACCGCAGCCATATCAGATGAAACAAGGTGAATTAATTCTACTTTTTTCTAATTGGAATTGCTCAGGATTTGTTTAGTCATGATGTTGACAGGGACCATTAAATTGGAATTTAACGGACCCCGTCGCAATCACAACAGAGTAAAATATTGCTTACTTTTGATATTCCTTATAACCCCACAGATTTTGTTATTATAATTGGATTGTGATATTCCTCATCCACTTTCGAAGTGAAATTACTACCCTAGTAAATTAAAAAGTTTTTAAAAGCGAATTGAATTGAGATGGCAAGGAACCGAATGACCGAGCAAGAACATTGCTCTCTTTTGATATTATGCTTAAAACTACTTGATTTTGTAATAATAAATGAACTCCTATAAACGTCTTCGTCCTCCCCGGAAATGAAATTAAGACCGACGTGAAATAAATCGAAATAATATCGAAGCGAACCGAACATTCTTATTTAAGGCATGGACGTATTTGTTCCAGTGATTAATAATGTTCAAATCATAAAGATCAATAGTGTCAGTGAGTATCTTTCGGTAGCGTAAAACGTATGAGTGAGAAATTGTCCTTTAGAAAATAAGCTAGGATAATGTATATAACTCTGGTCCCGAGAGGAATTAAACACGAAATTGCAAGCCAATAAAGAACGTCATTAATGTAAATATTGTTTATAGATATCTTTCTATAAATGTGTTTATATGTGGAAAATAGCAACGTGTCTATATAGGTGTGTAACAATATAGCCCTCACACACGTACACATATTTTTAACGCTTATAGTATTCTTTTATTCTTTTACGTGCTTCAGTCAAGTTACTGCGGCCTTGCTAGAGCACCGCCTTAAAGGTATTTTTAGTCGAAGAAATCGGCCCCAGGACTTATTCTTTGTATGTGTAGCACTGGTTTTATCGGTCTCTTTTTGCCGAACTGCTATATAACGAGGACGGAAACGCACTAATATCGGTTGTCAAGCAACATGGTGGTGGTAGACACATGCACAAACGCACACACACACAAGCATCCCCCCCCCACACATATATATATATATATATATATATATATATACACACACACACACACACACACACACACATATGAATATGTGAGTGTTTGTGCGTGCATTAAAACGTCTACGTATTGTGTACATATTTCTGTGTGTGCTCTACTTTACACACTCTGTTTTCAATTTACTTATAATTCTGTAAACTTGTGCGTACGTTATCTGTACGTTCAGAATTGTGTTGTGTTAGTGTGCAACTTTTGTAGATCATCTTTCTTTCAACAATTGTCAGCTGCAGTATTACAGAATTATTGATTATTTTTACAACACCTTCAAATTGGTGAAGTTATATATATTGCTTCAGTTAGTTTCCATACTAAAAGAAATCGAAGAGTGTGTTGTTAGTGTCGACTAACCTAGATTATTGGCTGCAATGAAGATGCATTTTACTATGTTCTCTTCGTTTTTGAATCGCTATATCAATTATTTTAACCTCTTCTTGAAAAGACGCTGTCGCTACATCTCGTTATGAGTTCACTTTAGCCTTTTATTTCAATACTATGCAAAAAGAAACCCATGTTTACATACAGCACTTATAACAAGTCCTTCATGCAATGATAAATGGTAACATCGAATGAGTTCCCTAAAAAAATGTTTTCACATAACAATGTTATATTCTGAGAACTTGTTACCAAAATACAAAGGATGTGAATTTAATTCAAATTTGGAGGTGGTGGTGAGGGTGGGGTGATTATTGCCCAATCCCAGACGACTCCGATGGAAAGAAAAATAAGTATGCGGCACCAGTCTTGTCTCTCTGTCATTGTCCTGCGAAATGATTTTAATTACCTTTGTAAGATGTTAGTATGTATTTTCAATGAGAATTGCTTGCTATTTTTGATACTTAGTGGATTTATATCTAGCCCAATTGATGAAAGTTTTATATATCTGATATATATTACTTATTTTGGAATTCATTGAAATTCTCGTAATACATGTCCCAGTTTTGCCAAGGATAAAAATTAGCAAGGTACTAAAAACTATATTTCAGCATTTGAAAATTAATATATAATTCAAGTGTTGCGAAATAATATTCAGTTTACTAATTGGAACAAATATCCTATTTTAGAATATATGTCGTAATTTTTGTGATTCGTCCACGTAATATAAAAGCTATATTTCGTCAAACAACGAGTGCAGAAACATTCAGCATAAAATTTAATAATATATTACTAAAATAAATACAATAAAAAGAGCAATAATTGAATGATATATAATTTAGAATATTCGTTTACCTAAGTACTAAGGCGTGTTTTTAAAATTAAGAATATAATTCATTGCAGGTAATTTAATATGATTAGCAAAATATTCTTACTAACAGAATTAAACGTCAAGACAGTACAGAACGATTTTTACTTAGTGCCAAGGGAGAACAAAATTAAAGACTACAAGCCTTAAATGTGTGTTTTAGTTCAGTTAATATATTTCTCTTAAGCACTTATCTAGGAGAATCTATCTGCATAATGTGCTTGTGTGTCTGTGTACATTATATGTATTCACAATTTTAATCATTTTTTTTTAACTGTGCTATCTTCAGAATCAAAAGAACATTTAGTTAATTTTTTAACGTTCCAAGTTACCAAATTCGAACAAAACAACCAAACAAACAGCGTTTCCGAGGTAGCTTGGCTTGCTAGCTATAATAGTAATTTCTTCTTTAATTAACTCAGTACTGTCTTGAAAATGTTGACACCCAAACCTGTACTGGAGGAAGTAGTGACAAAAACCCCAATGCCGGATTAAACGACGTGCTGGTTGAGTTTGTAGATATTACATTCTAGAATTACTTTTTCTAGACAGACTTAGGTAAACATCACCTACTCAACTGCTACCACCACGACCACCACCACCAACAAAATCCGCACCCTGCCATTCATATTCTATATTGCACCGAGAAATTCCTCCCAGTCGAATGACTACATCATTCAGTACTCTGTTTTATTCAAAGGCGTATACGTTCAAGAGATCTATCATCATGCTTCAATCTCAAAATACCTTAGGTGAACTTAAAATTTTTGACTTTTCGACGAGGAGTCCTGCCTATTCGCAATACACTTGCTTACAAATTGCAGGGTAATCTTTGCCACCCTAAATTTAAATATCCCTTAAATGAAACACTATATTTTTTTGTCTATGAGAGGAATTTTGTCAGAACTGGTGTTTTTAATTCTTCATAGTAAGATTTGAGAAATATTTGTATACAGGCATAGGCGTAGCTGTGTGTTGAGAATTTTGCTTCCGAACAATATGGCTCCAGGTTCAATCTCACTGGGTGGCATGTTGAGCAAGTGTCTTCTGCTATAGGAGTGTTTCCGAAAGTGGGAAAGTTCCAAGGGGGTGTCGAAGAAAAATGAGGAGATAATGCGGGAGCAATTCATGTAAAAGCAACAAAATAATGGCTTCATTAGATTAAGATTTTTACGTGAAATACAGTTACTTTGAATTTGCTTCAGAAAGAGCTCTATGCTTGTGATGATTAATTGAGGTGAGACGCTAGCACTGTGGCCTGGGGGTCAAGGGGACGGCAGCCTGAAAAATTTGGGAACCATTGTACTATAACGTTGGGTCAATCACAGCTTTGTGAGTCGATTTGGTAGACGGAAACTGAATGAAGCCCATCCTATCTATCTATCTATCTATCTATCTATATCTGTATGTATATTTGTATATATCTATGTGTGTGTGTTTTTGTGTCTGTGTTTATCCCTACTACCGCTTGACAACGGGTTTTGGTGTATTTAAGACTCCCGTAACTTAGCTGTTCGACAAAAGATTACGATAGAATAAGTACTAGGCTTAAGATGTAAGTCCTATGGTCGATTTGTTCGACCATAACTCCTTAAGGCGGTACTACAGCGTGGCTGCAGTCAAGTGACTGAAACAAATAATCGATAAAAGATACATGATTCAATTTTTTTCCCTGTTGTAGAAATATCTGGTCTACGAATTTGATTCACCTAAATTATTTCTGTCATGACAACGGGCATAATTTTTTGACATTCGTTATATTTCTAGGACAAAATAATTTTTAATGGTCTAACCAAAAGTAACAACCAAGACATAAACATATATTTACTCGCAGTAACCAGGCAGGATGAAGAGTCAAACAACCATTGAAATGTGTAAATATTATGGTAACGGCATTTCATAGATCAAATATTGATGTTTCAATGTGAAATGAAAGGTTAAATTATTTTGGAGACTTCAGATTTGTCGATATTTTGTGTAATGTACAGTGAAGCATGGGAAGTAAAGACAAATAATTGATACCTTATTGATATGGGAAACGCTGGGAAATTACATAACTCAATGCAAATCTTTATCGATGATAGCGAGAGGTGTACAACCACGTATATTCACACATACACACACATCTACATAGACTGCCCACAAAATGACGGACGTACGTTTGCGCGCATATAGAGAACACACACACACACACACGAACACACATACAACTTGCAAACACATCTATTTATCTGACTGCGTGTTAGCTTATCTGACAGACTGCCCGTTACTTTCTCCCTCCCTCTTATTCTGTCTGCCTCTCTCTCTCTCTCTCTCTTTCTCTCTGTCTCTCTCTCCCTCTCTCTGCTTTCTGTCTTGTCTACCTGTATACATGTTTATCTGTCTGAGTATTTTCCTTCCTGCTTTATCTGCCTGCATGCTTTTCATCGCTTTCTTTTAACCAAAAATGCCACCATTCTGGACGGAGTTACTTTCCTTTCCTTAAAACGTTGAGGCTAGAATTAGTTTCTTTACACACCAAACGACCCTTCGGCTGCTTTTTATTCTTTTATTATTTTACTTCTTTCAATCATTTGAGTTCAGCCATGCTAGAGCACCGCCTTGAAGGCTTTTAGTTGAAGAAATCGACCCCAGGACTTTTTTTTTTGTAAGCCTAGTACTTATTTTATTGGTTTCTTTTGCTAATAAGTTACAGGGAGCTAAACACACATGCGGATGGGAGGGGGAAAACCCTGACACACACACAAATATGTATTTATATATAGTTCACATTTATAGAAGATTTCCAAGATATAGCCGCCCCACGGCAATCATCACAGATCCTCTTCCAAGTTTAACAGTTGGAAGAAGGCAGCCTGGGTGAAATGCTTCTTTTGGTTGTCTCTATACGTATACTCGGCCAGTGGTCGGAAATAAGCTAAAGGATGACTCGTCCGAGAAAATAACATTCTTTCATTGCTCTTGGGACCAATTTTGTAGGTTTTTTACTCTACTCTAAACGCTTTGCAAGTAGTGATCTTATGATTGCCCTCCTCTCCCCCGTGAAGTCCGGCTTTGTGCAGCCCCCCATGAAATCCGGCTTTGAGCAGCCCACCCCTGCGAACGTTTTAGTGGAAACTTGGTTCTCCAGGTGGTCATTAAGCTCTGCAGTAATTTTGAGAGCTGTACTTTTGTGATTCTTTCTAACAATTCGCGTAAGAGTCCGATGGTCTCTATCTGAAAGTGTTGACCTTCTTCCGGAGTTTTGTTTCGACGAAGAGGTTTTCCTCTCTTTTTCAAAGGCTCTTATTACTTTCGAGATAATACTCCTTGATTCACCAAACATTTCGGCTGTTGGTTACGCTAGCGCCTGTCATACATACGTGCACCAACAATCTGATCTCTTTGAAAGTCCGATAGATCTGCCAGTTTAATGAATTTTAATTACCTTTTTCTGATGATATCTGAAAAGAAACAGCAATTTTAGCAAAACATATTAAGCAACACTAATAATAAATCAAAAAATCATAAAAATAAACAAACTTTTGACGGTTTTATAGATATATGATGCTATGATGCTAGGTGCTTCCATTATTTTGCACGTTTTTCTAGTCTGCCGTGTCGTCTGCTAATGAAAACTATGTAATTGTCAAATATAGTTGTATCAGGATAGATTTCCTTGAAAAGAGTTATAGCAAATACGTAAATTTGAAAAACTGGTGTTTGCAGATGTAATCATTTCTGATGCCCAAAATCACCAACTTGATAGGAAGTGTTGATTAAATGGGAACAAACTCGACTGGAACTATTTTATCAACAACGGAAATATGAAAGACCTCGGTGAATTTTGAACCAAAAACGTGAAGAGCCGGACGTACTCTGCAAAGCACGTTTTTGCGATGTTCTACAGATTCACTACTTCCAACGACTTACCTACCGAAAATATTTTCCTTTGGAAGGGAATAGACAAAGTAAAACAATCAAATGTAACAGGCGGGTGAGTTTGCGCCAGTGGTTACAAGTTTTACATTGAGTGTTCAACATTAAACAAATAACCACACGGCTAAGCCCACCCTCTGGACATTTTATTCCTCTCTAACATCTTCCAGACTTGTATCATCCGCCTGTAAAGTAGAAAGCGCTAAACACATACTCACATAATGAAAATAACCTCCTAAGCATCCTCTAATGAAAATATATCAGTTTTGCCTCTTTGAACCATAAGAAACCACAAAAATGATACTCATACCAAGAACATATCATTACATCACATTCTTAGTGAATATGATCAGCATTCAGCTAGAATATTCAAAATCGCTACAAGTGTTTCATCTTAATATTAAAGGGGAGCTGTTTATGTAGGACCACAAGGTTGTGAGTAAGTAAAAACGCATTCCATCGACTGGCTTGTTTTTCCAAGGTCCTCAACAATTATTATTAGTTGTTCTCAATAATTATTGATGATGGACAAAATTCAGGTGGGGCTCACAACAGGGCATAACTCTCACACCAGTTATGGTGCTTCTCCTACACAAAACCTGTTAAGCCACCCAGAAAAGTGTGATCCGATTGGTTGGCTTAAAATAACATGTAAACGTACACAAACCTCTACCTTTTCTGATAGCAGTCTCCGCTCTCTGCATTTCTAACGCTTCGATAATTATCTCTGGTCTAAGGCCTGTTTCATTAAGGCATTCTCAGTCGACTATACTCTCCTCATCTTGTCCTCGTCGTCTTCATCTCCCAGGCCTCGCGAAGCTCGCTACGCCTAAATCTCCGTTTCCAATCGTCAAACCATGTCATATTTTCCGTAGACATGTCTTATAAATATATGAAAAGGACAATAGTGGCATGAATCTTACTCGTCTCACTACTCGGGTCATGGCTTCTATTCTTTCTTGTATGTGTGTACGTGTATACTCTCACATACACACACGCATTCTTGGAAGAAACAAAAGGAGTCATATCCAAGGATTTGTTAAGTCTTCAATGAAAGAATGTGTACTATATATATATATATATATATATATATATATATATATATGTGTGTGTGTGTGTGTGTGTGTGTGCATTTCCTCACACACATATACACACACACACATATACTTATATACACTCACAAACACAAGCCCACTCATTCTACTTATGTTTGTCTAATAGTTGAGAGAATCCCAGAGATTTCGGAGGACACGCTAGGTCGATTTCTTCGAGCCCAGTGCTAAACTGCTACTCATGTTATTGACTCCGAAAGGATGAAAGACAAATTCGATGTCGGAGGAATTTGAGGACAGAGCGTAGAACGGACAAATACCGCTAAGCATTTTCACTGGCGTGCAAGCCTTTCTGCCAGCTCGTCGACTTATCCCATGTCTATTAAATCTAAGAACACCTTTGCAATATCTTTGTTAGTTGCTGCCCATATCAATTGGAGTATATGTTGCAGGTGTAAAATGGTTCACCAAATAATCCGGTATCATTAATTGAATTTGATTATGTACACATGAAACTCAGTATATAGCAAGCTACAATTTTAAATCATGAACTCCTAGGTGAACTATAAAATTTTTCTCAGTTTTCGTTTCTTTAAAGCAGTAATTACCTAATAACTACATCTAGCATTTGTTAAGCTTGTCGCTCAACGGGGTATTGTTCCCTAAAAGACAAGTGTTAGATGTATGCATGGGATATTTAAAATTAGGGTGGCGAAGATTAGCATGCAATTTGTAAGCAAGTGTATTGCAAATAGGAAGGACTCCTCGTTGAAAATATGTATGTATACAAATTTGTGTGTGTTTGTTCTGATTTTGTTAAAGCTTATGAATATGTACGTATGTAATTATTTATCTATCTATCTATCTATTACCTATCTACCTTTATGTCTCTACCTATGTATATATAAGTATCTACCTATGTATATATAAATATATATATATATATATATATATATATATATACATATCTACCTATGTATATATAAATATATATATATATATATACATATCTACCTATGTATATATATATATATATATATATATATATATACATATCTACCTATGTATATGTATATATATATATATATGTATATATATATATATATATATATATATATGTATATATATATATATATATATATATATATATATATATACATATCTACCTATGTATATATATATATATATATATATATACATATCTACCTATGTATATATATATATATATATATATATACATATCTACCTATGTATATATATATATATATATATATATATACATATCTACCTATGTATATATATATATATATATATATATACATATCTACCTATGTATATATATATATATATATATATATATATACATATCTACCTATGTATATATATATATATATATATATACATATCTACCTATGTATATATATATATATATATACATATCTACCTATGTATATATATATATATATATATATATATATACATATCTACCTATGTATATATATATATATATATATATATATATATATATATATATATATATATATATCTACCTATGTGAGTGGCTGCATGACTTCCTGAATGGTAGAAGTCAGACAGTTGCAGCCAATGGAGAACTATCTAGGGAAACAGAAATATTGAGCGGTGTTCCACAGGGAACTGTTCTGGGGCCACTACTGTTCATAGTGGCCCTTCTGGACATGCCCACGGTCACGCGGAGAGCCACTGTCACTAGATATGCTGATGACACAAAGATATCTCAGGCAATAAAGAATCCTGATGATATTGTAAGCCTGCAGAATGACCTAAATGCAATATATGAGTGGGCAGAGCAAAATAATATGCAGTTCAATGCAAAAAAATTTCAAGTACTGCGCTACAAGACCACAAGTACCTCCCAACTGGCATACACAGGGCCTGGAGGTACTGCAATCCCAGAACAACAAACAGTTAGAGATCTGGGCATCAACATGTGTAGTGATGCATCATTTCACATGCACATTATCAAGTTGACAGCAAGGTGCAGACAACTGGCGGGGTGGATACTGAGGACTTTCCGTACAAGGGATCAAAAAGTCATGTTGATTCTATGGAAGACATTTGTTCTGAGCCGCCTAGACTATTGCTCTCAGTTGTGGTCACCACACAGTGTTAAGCGGACAGCAGAACTCGAGGCAATTCAGCGGCACTATACAAAAAAGATCACCACAGTCCAACAGATGAACTACAGGGAGCGACTGAAGGCACTAGGTCTCTACTCCCTGGAGCGCAGGCGGGAGAGATATGTAATAATATACATATGGAAAATACTGGAAGGACTGGTGCCAAACTTTGGTATCAAGTACTACAGGAATGCCCGCACGGGTCGCCACTGCATGGTGCCAAAGGTACCGTCCACTGCATCTCACATAAGAACGAGATACTGCAGCAGCCTCGGTTTCAGAGGACCTCAGCTCTTCAATGCCCTGCCAAAACATTTGAGAGACATGCAAGACATGGATGCGGAGGTCTTCAAGACAAAACTTGACGCTTTCCTCTCCACGATACTAGACGAACCAATGGCTCGTAATGAGACGCAGTTTAGGGCAGCTGTGTCAAATTCTCTTATACACCAGATGTGCCATCAAAACTCTTGATTGGACCATGTCAGGTGGGGGAGAAGAGCCATGCAAAGAACGTGAAAATCACGGTGGTGCATCAGCATGACCGCAGCCACTTGGCTGAAACACATAAATAAATAAATAAATAAATATATATATACACACACATGAATGTGTATGTGTATGTATATAAATATACATATATGTATGTATGTATATGTATGTGTGCATATGTATATATAAATTTATGCACGTATCCATTTATATATACTCATAAGTACATATGCTTTAGATGCAACATTTCTTCTGTGTATACATATGATAAACATATATGACAAGCAAAAGCTACAGAGCTATGCGTCTGTGTACAATGGAGCATAGAAATGTCGTTTTAAACTGAAATGTTTTTAACATTTTTGAATAATCGATAAATTCTGAAGGTATAGTATACAAGGAAGTACACCATCTCAGCTACAGTTTAATATTGTAGTATTGACAAATATGGATATTGCTATAGAAGTAGTAGTAGTAAAAGCAACAGTAAAACTTTTATTACAAGCTACTTAGTACTGATCGTGTATTTAGAAAAACGAGCATGTTGCTATATGGCTGTTCATATATTCATATTACTATATGTATGTGTATGTATGTAAGTATATATCTGTATGTGTATGTACATTTATGCAAGAATGTATATATATGAGTTTATAATTGTAAATTTGCAGTGCAGAATTTTGTATACATGCAGACATTCATGTGCGTGTGTGTGCGTGCGCGAGCCTGCTTAATTCTATATACGTTTACGTGAGAGTACAATCTTATATATGTGTGTATGTATGTATTTGTGTGCGTGTGTGTGCGTATGTGCATGCGTGCATGATTGCAAACATGTGTTTATTATTGTGTACGTGTGTCTATAAGGCTGTGCATGAGCAGATCTGACAAAAAGTTCCGCAGCATCTCCTCTGGCAATTTACATTATGAGTTCAAATCGCTCCGAGACAAACTTTGCCTTTCATCTCTACCGAATATGTATATATAAATATAATACGCACACACACACACACACACACACAGGCACTTGTATTTGTGTCTGTCGTAGGTATATAAGCAGGAGAAATTTTACTAATTTCCCCGTAGATTGACGAAAATATGAAAAACATTCAGCAGTTTTTGAACCTTATTTTTTTCCCATTAGTGTGTATCGACATCTATATAAAGTTGAGACCTTCAAAAAATGCGGGTTAAAATTTCCTTGGTAATGGAAATTGTTAGTGTGACGCCACATGTGGATCAATGAGTGGAGCGGTATGGGTATCGAGTGGCCCAGAGGATATGACAAAATATATGCTAACTCTGAGCAGCAGCTCTTCAGGTTGCATTGTTGGGAATGGAAAATATTTTGTGCAGAGGTATGAAAATTCCCCAGGACAAAAAACAAAAGTGATCGCATTAATTTTGGGTAGGAAGCAAGCTTAATTGTCGATGCTGTTACGATCAGACAAATTATAATGTAAGAAAAAAGGCTAAACTTCTGATCGCAACAACAAAGTATTCAAACAGGGAAGTAAATGTTCATATATGGAGATTGTCTCCAGTCTCAATTCTTTCAAGGTAGGTGGTGAACGGTCCGACCCGTATGCACGTCCGTCTCTCGTTTTTCGTACTATCCGCGCCAAAAGAAAAACTCTCACTATCTTCCCCACTCCCCTTTTTAACAGGAAGTACGAGATTATCTGCCTCGCTCGTTAACAGGAAGTGAACGAAGTTACCTGTCTCGTACTATGCTAACTTCCTGTATATATATATTTGGTAATTCATACCAACGTTATTTCATTTCTGACAAACGGTCGTTGACAAACGTTTATCTCGCCACCTTCGGAAAATATAGGGTAATTTTTCACCCTCCATTATATTATAGGTATACATAACACTGCGTAGAAGACCTTTTTGCTGTTCCGATAGTTGACATGCCTGAGTTACAGTGTTGGTTATATTTGTTGTCTGTAGCGTTACGTTATGTTATGTGGGAGTACCAAAGTTTTGGTGCTGCGACTTTTGTGCAGATGTTGCAGAGGCTTAAGATGACAATTCCAGTCACTTAACTACCTGTTTCAGATGAGCCAAGGTGGAATAAATATACATATTCTTGTATTCTCATTATACTGGCGACATTTTGACATGTCACTTGACTTGCAGCCCCGTAGGCTATAAGGGTTGGAAATGGGTATTTGCAGAATGTTTTGTGTGTCGTAGTGAACATGCTGTGGTTGGATGACATGATATTTGTATAGATGATAATTTTAGGATAACATAATCAGATGACTGTACAGTAAATATAGAAACATATAGTTGATAATTTCAAGAAATTCAGTTTCTGCACTATAGCTTCCATATGGAATGAACATGCTGATTAGTCGAAGTTTTGAACGAAATAACTTTAGTGATTGGTGGATTAATTGATATAGATCGGTGCCATGAATGTAGGGAATAGACTCGAAGAAATTTTAGCAATTGGAAGAATTCAAAAACAGTAGAGAAACCCAATGCCTTTGAAAGAGTTGTAGAAATATACTTTGAGATTTAGAAACCGGTAGTTTATTTACTGGAATGAAGCTGAGAACGGTATGTGACAGGGAAAATAGAATCTACATACGTGCAGACATCACCTTTCGTAGTGATACATTGGACAAGTTGCAGTGACTTATACTTCGGCTTAGGACGGTACATAGATGTTGCCGCTTAGATAAGATGATATTCTGCAAAAAAAAATAAAGAAGATAATAGCCATGTGGTCTTAGTTTTATTTTATTGTTGTAAAAACAGAATTGTAGACAGTATCGGGTCGCCCTCATGTAGCCGTGATCGAATACCTGGAGTCCTGTTTGAATATTAAAGGAATCTATTGTTGTATATGTAAATTAAAACAAACACTGTAATATCACTCTTCTCACAAAGATAGCAGGCTGTACATCATTTAGAAATAGTGACCCACAGGTTGGAACAGTATAGATTCCTAAACACGCACAGTCGGCTGTACACTAGCTTTAAAGATCACATACATTTGCTAACACGTGTGGTAAGGAAAAGCTTCAAACTGCAGACATTATTAGATAAAAAAAAAGTATATTGTCAAGTGTGTTAAGAATTTGCTGTAGATACTTTTTTATTGATTTCTTTCACAACTTGTATTGGAGACAATTAAAGTAGTACTAATTGATAGTATACGACAAATGCTTTGATACTTCAAACAGGAAAATGAAGATAGTACAAGTGGAGAAAATTGTAATAAGAACTAATATATTGGACGTCTATAAAGAAATATGTAGGAAGATTGAGATGCTGTTAAAATATCAGTTAACTATGTATTTCTAGTGTTCAATTTTCCATTATTTTACTGCATAACCCCGAACTTCGCTGTTCACCATACACAAATTGGTATTATTTCTGATGATCAAGAGAATTATTGTACATCTTGAGTAACAGGTTCAGTTACGATCTTTTCGGAATTAAAACCGATTGTAAAAAAAAAAAGAAGAAAGAAAATATAGTTTTCGCATTCAAGAAGTGATATTGATCTAGTTTACGTGATCTTTTGCAAAACTTGTGTTGGAAACGATTGAATGTATTGAACCACTTTGAACGAGATGAAACAAGGAAAGAATCGGGAAATATATAAATCATAGACACCTGCAATTGATTAAAGAATGTATGTATACGTAGATATTCGGTTCACATTTGTTGCAGACATAGAACTGATCCTGTGGTTCCATGTATAGTCTAGCGTATGCAATAAGGAATTACCATTCTTAAAATAGGACAATAAAGTAAATGAAAGTACTTGAACGAGTCTATTATATTTGCTCCTTGATATTTGCAAAATACAGTCTATCGAGTGTTCAGTTACTATATGAATTTAGCATATATCATGTTATTTTCATCTTGGATGGTAGCAATAAAGTGACACCATATAATGAAAGGTATTAAGCAAAGAATATCTGTGCAACGAAAGAAATATTAATTCAACGTCAAAACGAATTCTATCAAAAAAAAAAAAAATATTAACCGAACTTTTTAATCTAAAGGAAAGCAAGGCACTGTTTTCGAAAAATGCTCTTTTGAAAGATGAATAAAATGTTAATAGAAGTGGAAAGATATGTGTTATGAAAGAAAGAATACTTGAATGAGGAAGAAAATTCAATTGAAATGTGAAAATAGTTAAGGTCTGATTAAGGAAGTTAACTCAAAATGAAGGGGTTATTTGTATGTTTTTGTTTTATTGAATTGAAGGAAATGGTGCATATAAATAAGGAAAAATACGATATTTATTAGTTACGTGACTGGAACATAATGATTAGTCTCAGGTCTTAAGTGAATAGGTTACGAGGACTTTTTCGGAATAATGAAAACAATAAAATAAAAAGCGATTCACTAAAGAAAGAAGCAAATACTTAGAAGAAAAAAAAAATAGTATAGCACGATGACGATAATTCGAATTCTCCCTCGCACGAAACAGATTTGAGGGGAGGCAGGCAAGTCAATTACGTCGACAACAATAATTGATAACACAAATTCTTCTGCTATCGCGGGTGTTACGTTCTAAAATACCCCCGCGATAGGTGAAAATCCGCGAATTAGAAACTTTACAGTACTATATATTTTTGTAAAATTATTTTTATAATTTGTATATATTTATTCTATTACAAATGCAAAACAACACCACAGAGGAATCGACGTAAGCTTAAGTAATAAACCGCGATAAGTGAACCGCGATATGGGGAGGGATTACTGTACGTTTTCTATTTTATCGACTTCTAAAGGATGAAAGACAAAGTTGACGCTGGTGCGATTTAAAAGGAGCGTACAGATTTTGGCAAAATGAATTTGGTAGGATTATCATGATGATAATAAAATATTCAATGTTTGATATTTTGGGTTTGTATAATGAATGCTTCTAAATTGCATCACCAGCTTTATTCACAAGCGTTCTCAAATTTTGATAGAGCATTATGTTTTTTTAAGTCGTGCTGACTATTATTTATATTGTTATTTTTAGTAACGTATATGTAACAATTGCTTCAGCACTGGTGACTGACGGCTTCAAAATATAATGAAAACCCACACATTGTCGAGCTGGGAAAAAATAAACCAGCTACTCACAATATTTTTATTATTTCATTTTCAAAGATTATTTGGACTATTTATTTTAAAGTTTATATTGGTGTCTAATGCTAATTGGTTTTTGTAAGGCTCATTCATCTGAATTTTGAGTTTGGGGCAAAATTATCTTATCGACCTAATTTGCCTTAAACGCTTCGAATTTAGATAAGTGTTCTTATTTTTTATCGCGTCGTATAAAATGCAAGCCCTATTTTACTTCATTATTACTAATGAATTTTCACTCGACATATCAGAATGAAGAGATCAGTGAAATGAAACATTTCAGGTAATTAATGTGTACACACGCACACGCACACAAACACACACACATATGGTGGTTGTCTACTCCTTATGCAGTGTTTGACCACCTTACACTACCTACACTTTAGAACCATCATGGCATCCGATATGGCTTTTTAAACCAGATAATGTTCTGAAAAGACACCCACATAGATTGCACATCCAATTTGGACCACCAAGAGCTGCAGATTAGTTCTGATCTTTGTGGATCACGTTGTCTTTTGAGTCCTCCGTTAGATTTGCAAACCTTCTGGCATACACAGCATTCAAAGGTGTGCAGAGACATACAGGCAGAATAGTCGGTGGAGGTTCGTTTCCCATGGGGTCGCAAATGAGATTGAATCCCAGCAAAAGAAATGCATGGTCTGTCAAAAACTGTGCACACAAAAAGATCATTGTCATTCACCTGCTCAATCGTAGCACTCTTCCTTAGATCTCTTTTGAGTCTTACATGCGTTATCCAGGCTTCTTCAAACGCTTTCACTCCACTCCACACTTTTGTTCGCCATGCACCTCGATCCGAAGCAAGGGTTTCTATGTCTTCTGGATCCATTCCAAGTGACTTCAGAATAGTCCTTATGCCGTCCTCTAACCTTTGTTTAGGTTTACGCCGATAGCGTTTCCCCTCTGCTAGCTCACCATAAAACAGCTTATTCCTCTATATTAGATATATCTGCAACCTGCTCCTTGTGTGAGTTAATGTAATTCAAATAGATTTTTGTTTAGCTGCACTGTTTACATATACTATATTTAAGTTTTATAATGACCCATGGATCATTGTTTCTTAGTTAAAATCCCACCGTGAGATTATAATATACTGTGGAGAAGTAAATTGTCATTCAACACTAGTCATCTACTCTAACTAAAATCCATTTATAAATTCTCAATCAGAACGAAGCATGACACTGAGAAAAATATAAAATTGGCTAGTAATTTGTAAATATCTAAAAGAATGTTATTTATGTAACTGAAAATGAAATGTAATTTCACAACAAGTAGCACATTAAGTCTTATTACTGTAGGAATGTAAATGCTACCATTTTCGACTTCCATTATATTCCTTGATATATAACACATTATAAATAACAGTATTATATCACCATTTTGTAGAAAGTTAAAATACTTCAAAACATGCCGGTGAATATGAAAAGAGAAAAATATCGCAAATAGTTTGAAGTAGTTTACGGATTATTTAGAACTTCACAACAATAAAATCAATCACTGATTTTTCACGATGAATTAATTACATGAAGTTTATCGATATAGAATTTCTGGCATATTATCATGTTAATTCAAAAGCTAAATACATTTTCATCGCCGAAAATATATTCTTTTGTGTGCATAATGTCATGTAAATCACTTGGATATTTCAATTTCTTTTCTCAAATTTCTATTATCCTTACGATTATTAGACCATTTACAAAACAACAAATACATTTCCCACACATACAAGCGAAGATAGTATGCCGGCATATATAACAAGTATGCTTAAAAAGTAACGCAACGTTACCGATAAAATAATTCATACCATATGATGAATATCACATCTGCCTAAGCGTTATATAGTCATCACAATGCCTATCAAATTAATTTAAGTTACTTCTGCCTCTAACATTAAGTCAAAGTACCATATTTGTTACAATGAGTGACATGTGAGTCATACTGCATCGCTAAAAAGAAGAACTATTTAGCGAATATTATAAGTGGGGGAAGATTTTTTTGGATTAATATTAACTAATAGTAAAGAGAGGATCATGGTAGTATATGGGGAGAATTCACAAAAAAAAAAACAAAAAAAAAAGACGAAGACAGTTGGTGTAGAAAACAAACAGATGTATTAATATAACGCTTGGGAAGTGAAAAAAGTATTTAACGCTTCGAGCCTATGCTCTTCCACAGAAAGGAACACAGAAAGAAACAAGGAGAGAAACACGGAGAGAAAAAAATAATGTGTAGTGGCTGCACATACAATTTCGTTGGTAATTCCTTATGGAGTGGGGAGAAGATTGCAAGATCTATCCTGCGGGTAGTGATGGCTTAGAAAGTTAGGATTAGGTCATCTATTCTTTTGTTGATAGGGGTGATGGTTCCGATTTTTAGACAGGTGTGAATCTGTGTTTGAGTGTTGTTTTGATTTTCTTATTTTCAGGAAAGGGTTGTTGGAAGCGTATATGTACATGCACGGACGTAACAGAAGTAAATAGCCACTCCATAAAACACCGTTTTATATTTATTCTAACTGGTAAAGATTTATATTTTTTATTAATTGACACGTTTTAGATTCTATAAGTGACTGTTTAATCATGCCATATACAAAAAGAAGCCTTGAAACTGTCTGAATTTTAAAGTGGTCGTATTGTGAGTCATTCTAAAGGTAGACATAGCGCAAAATCGCAGAAAACCTTGGGATCCCGCTTTCTACAGTTAATAGAGTGATTGTGTAATTCACCAGAGAGGGGAAGCATTCCACATCACCTCACCCAGTTCAATGAGCGCACTCTAGCGGGGTCCTTCTCGTTACTTATAGAAGTGTGGAGGATAATCCTCCTTGCAAGGCTTCTGACATAGCATAACAAGTTGATGTCAGTCCCAGACAGCTGTCAGGAATCTCCGCAAACTTCGTTACTATAGCAGAGCAGCAAGAAAGAAGGCACGTCTTCGACCAGCCAACATCAAGCGGAGAAAAGATTGGGCCAGTGAGATGGTGGAGAGACCGCTAGGATTTTGGGACACTATTGTATTCACTAATGAGCCCAGATTTGCAGTATTGCTTGACAGTGAACAAGTGTGGGTCAATAGACAATGTGATCAAGAATTTGATGCGGAAAACTTGCAGCCAACAAGGAAACACGGCACCTATTCTGTGATGGTCTGGGCAGCAGTTTGGAGCAGTTGATCAGAGCTGGTGGAGTGTGAGGGAAACAAACACAGATAAATATGTGTTCATATTGCGGAAAGCACACCTTCCAATCTTCTCTAGTATGGAAATGATTAAAGAAGACTATTTATGGAAGATGGGGGCTCCTTGCCACACGGCTAAAATGAGCCAAGTTTTGTTGGATGTAAATGGCATTAAAAAGCTTCCATATCCTAGTCAGTCACCAGATATGAACCCTATTGAACACCTCTGGGACAAAATGGACAGAACACTTAACAAAAAAATTAAAAGAACAAGAAATTATCTTCAAATCTTGATCTTTTGAGATTACTCCATGAAACTTGGCAAGAAATTCTGCAAGAGCATATTTATCATATGAGCAGTAACATGTCTAATAGGATCCTTGCATTGAAAAATACAAAAGGCATGTCTACTAAATATTAAATATACACGTTATAGCAATTAATAAATACTTTGAATGTATAATTTCAGACTCAAAGAAATTTTAATGATTATAAGGGTGCCTATTTATTTCTGTCATTTCTGTGTACATATATATGTATATGTATATATACATACATATATGAGTATATATATGAGTATATATATATATATATATATATATATATATGTTTATATATAACTACACGCATATGTGTATGTGTGCGTGCCTCTGTGTGTGTGTGTTTGTGTATATCTATACACATCTGTTTGTATGTATATATATATATATATATGTATTTTCGTATGTGTGTATATATACACTATACGGAAGGAGATGGATCTTATTTACACGTGCAGTAAGAGTTCATTGGCCATGAACGAACATTGGATTACATCAACAGTACTAAATTGTAATGCTGGACCACGAATTACGTTGCTGGTATTCTTCACTATATAATGGCCTTACTCTTTTGCTATGTCAGAAGTTTTGGGGCATTTCCTACAGAAGATAAACAGTGATAATAATTTCCTTTTAAGTTCTATTATAGAATATATATATCATTGCAAAGTGATTCTTAGATATGTCTAACCCATAAATAGACGGTCAAAATATAAAAGAAATGTCATTATCTTATCAATAACACTGGCTAGACGGAAGTCCGTTTAACAGTTTGCATTATCTGAGAATAAATATATCTTTTAGTTTTATGATGAAGTAACGCAGAGTAGTGCAAAGTGAGTTTGATGAATGATACAACTTCTTGTCTGAAAATAGCACTTCTTCTTTGCTTACTTGATAATGAATCGATTTATGTAGAATACAAACTATAACTTTGAAAACATAATTTCAATATTTATATTTAATCTAGACCGGTTCTAAAATCAATAATAAAGTGTAATCTTACAATTATATTCATTCAATAAAAATATTCTGAGAATTTCTGTAAATTCATTCTATTTCGCTTTTCTAAAAGGCGACTAAAACCAGAAACATTTTTGTTAGAAGCGTTTAGAGAAAATTACCTGTAGTGCATGTCATTGAGGATGGATATATTACTGGGTTTAAATTTACCACTCAATAATAATGAAAATGAAATCATTTAGGCTACTTCATATACACAAACATTTTTCGAGGAAAAAAATATGCTGGCTCATCTAATCTTCGTTCATGTGTGGCTGGAATAAAATTGTTTTCCCCTGATGTATATAAACATGTTTTATGCTTTAATGTACAAATAAAGTTTTCATTTCACAACATAATAATTCCACATTAATTTCAACTAAAGAGCAAAGTGGATGGTCTTGTATTGTTTTGGTCACACCACGAGAATTTAGTTTGCCAGACTGTATATCTGCAGGAGCACGTTCTGTTTGTGTGTTTGTTTGAGTAATCTGCGCGTTTGAGGGTATCATCTGCTTTCTGATATAAACACAAACATTTTTGTGAGAGGTTAGATGGTAGCATCGATAGCAGTACGTAACCGCTACTTTATTCCATCAGCTCCGAAAGGATGGAAGGCAAAATTGACTTCAGTAACATTTGAACTTATAAATAACCTGAACAAATAAGGCAAAATATTTTCCCGATGCACTAACGATTCTTCCAGTTCGCTGCCACGTGGATGTGAGCGCGCGCGCATTCGAAGTGAAGGGCCGTCAAACATTTGGATGCAACAACTTATGCTATTTGTTTTGATTTTCAACGCATTGAGTTCAAATGCGCAGTGGTAAATGTACCTTTCATTTTCTGTACGTATCTATAGGTATGGTTGTGTGTGAGCATCTATATCTGCGTTCATGTGTTTGGCACATTTCTTGCTTCAACGAAACAATGTTGTGCTAAATATTATAAACACATTCAAAATTATAAATTGCTAAAATATACGGAATATTCTAATACGTAATGGGTGTAGTATAATGGACAAAACGCTTCTGAAAGTGATACCCAGAATGGTCGCAAAGAAATAATTAAACACAGATAATCAAAAAGGATTTAATATTTTTCAAAGCTTTTGCGAGCTCTTTCTCTAGTTATATCATACGTAATTGAAACATTATTATTACGTCACGATTTCATCATCATTTTCTTTGCTGACTGAAGTAGTTCAAGCACGATTTTTTTTTTACCGGCTGTTTTATCTGAATACTAGGAACTATGTCTATCTCAATGGATGCTTACCAACAACACTTTAACACCCAATTTGAAGCCAGAACGAGTGGCTGACTATTAAAAAAAAACGCATGACAGGATGAATAGAAACTTTACACTGTAAACTCTAAAATTCTACCTAATTTAATTCATTGGTTATCAGTAAGGCATATTTTTGTACCCTTTCCTTTATCTGTCACCTTGGATTTTTATGGATGATCCCTTAAATGCGAGTCGAAACAATATAGTTAAGCATAGATATATCTTGTGATATTGCCGGCACTTAATGTTTTACGAATATCGTCTAGATAAATATGCTCCCTAACAGTGTTTGCTATAATTCAACTATATAATAATCAACAATAATATGGGTTTCACGATTTTTCTGTTAAAATTTAGTGATGAATTTAATTGCTCTGAACGATAATTGTACAATCAATTGACTGTCATTTATCTGAGGTGAACTATATCTCATATATTATTAACGCGTGACAAATTCATATCCCCTGCTGCATGGATTTTGTGATTCGAAAAAGGGTTAAATTTTTCATCACCTTTAAGATTCTTGCTACCAGAAAATGTGAGATAATTCGAAATTATGTGGCTTATTGCTACTTTCGGATAAATGTCACACTGCCAATTCCTGACATTTTAAATATGACGATACACACGATTGTGAGTTTCATTTTAGAAATTCAAGAAATAAAACGATAAAAAATACCGTTATGCAAATAGATAATACATTCTCTACATTTTCTTCTCCATTTTCCATGCGGAAATGTCAATACTGCACCTAATATAGGGATTTCTTTACGCTGAATATTTAGATATTGCAGTTAAAGCGAGAACAATTTGCTGAATGAACTGACAATTGATGCTTATTTCTATGAATATGCTACTAATACCCGTAATGTCAGTCCACCAGTTAACAACGATATTACAGACGAGATTAGTACTGTAAATACAAGTTAAATTTTGAATATGCATAACGTACGAAGCTGGAATTAGAACACAGAGATGCAGCAACTCCCTTCGCGTCTACACGTCTCTCGTAGCATACTGAATTGCATCGAAATTACGACATTTTGAAAGCTGACGCTGTGATCTAAAATATTCAGCTGTACACTTCACACTGTGAGCAAGGATATAGGAATTTACATCTAATTAATGTCCTAATATATCATGGCAAACTGTATTTTAACATCAGTGCCTGCAAGCAAAGACTAATCGTGGTAAATGCATCGATTTATATATGGAGAACAATGTAAATTTGAAATTTGCTCTATAAGTTAAATTCAGGAGACTAAATCTATGAAATTACCTTCTAAAAATAATTCACTTACTCGAAACAATTTTTATTTAACTACTTCCCTTCCTCTCACATCTTTTGGGGTGGTCAATTCCCTAAACTCAGATCGACCATCTTAACGGATATGATTTAAAACTATATCTATTATATATATATATATATATATATATATATATATATATATATATATATATAATGTTAATTACCATACAAAGCTAGGTTTATCTAGTATCAGTCTTCCACGTATTCTATATATATAAATTTATATATACATTTTGTATATATGCGTAGGATTGATGCATTGGTGTAACGATGATTTTCTTATCCGCATAGGATTGCAAATGTACAATTGTATTGTAGAATACCTTTCATGCATATTGTTTCAGATATGTAAAATAGTTTATTGTACACTAAAATAATCATTACATGACGAAGGCTTCTAAACAGCCTTAAGACAACAAATAGTTAAATAACCCCTGACATTTTATGGTTCATATGTATGAGTCTGTATGTGTGTGTGTGTTTGTGTGTGTATGTGTGTGTGCATATATGTATGCATCTATATGAATATATATTTATATATACGTACATATTGATGTGTATGTATATACATGTATACATAGACGTGCATATATATTTGTATAAATTGACGGTTACTGCTGTCAGAAGGCTGTTTACCTTAATGGTACTTAACCGGTATCTGACGTGTACAGGTTCGACAACTTTTTCCCGTCTTATAAGGGTAAAATTTCTAATGCTCCTGCTGTTTCCACAGCTGTACTGTGTTAGAAACTAACTTTCTTGCCTGTACAATACCAAACAGATTCGTTCATATATGTGTCTCTGTGTGTATGTGTGTGTGTGTGTGTGTGTGTGTGTGTGTGTGTGTGTGTGTGTGTGTATGTCTGTCTGTCTGTCTGTGTTTGCGTTTGTCCCCCATCGTTGGATAACCGATGTTGGTGTTTTTTCATCCGCATAACTTGGCGGTTCGGGAAAAGAGTCCGACAGAATAAGCATTAGGCTTAGAAAGAATACATCCTGCGATCGGTCTGTTCGACTAATGGCAGTGCTCCAGCATAGCCACAGTCAAATGACTGAAACAATTAAAAGAATATATATATGCAGCAGCGCCCAAAAATCTTGTGTAAGTTTCCATGAGGGTAAGCTTAAAATCTTAGTCTTACCTGTTTGCAGGAACGTTGCTTTAGGTAGTGCCACTAAACCCCTAGGAAAGATAGCCAGGAAGCAAATAATTCCCCGATGTTTTGGGGAGAAAATCCTGTGTATGGAAAACGTTACGTACGCTTAAGTGAAAAGCAAGTTTTGATGTAGGAATAAATGCAAAAAATTACTGCATGTTATCGGATTTCTGTGTCCTATTACAGGGGAAGTGTTTCAAAAAACATTTGAGAAGATGGTCTCTTGTATACCGCCCGAACTATAGGAAAAGAAATTAATATTTTTAGGTATAGCAAATGAAAAACAGAGTAGATTACATCTACAATGATACGTGATGCATTTTCCTTCACATTTCACTTGTTTCAATCATTAGATTATGTACATGAGGGAAAACACAGCGGAGCTAATTGCTCACCAGTACTCATTTGAACGTCTAGCCATTATTCCGTTTCTGTTTTGTTGAATGGTTTTGTAAACAAACCAATACCAGCGGTCAAACGATGTGGTGGTAAAGAAATACAGATACAAACACTCAGTTACATATATCACAAGTTTTCACATTGTTTCCTTCTGTCAAACTCACCTACAAGGTATTGGTCAGTCCTGGGCTGTAACGGAACATACTTTCTCATATGCAAACATTTTGAGTCCCAAAATAGAATCTCGATCACTGATATGACTTTTGTGTAAATTAACAATCACATTTCTTACTCGGCAATAAAATTTATATTTCATATCGCATCAATATATCTCTTAATATTTTTATAATAGGAACTCGTGATCTTCATATCAGCAGAACATTAGGAATATCAATGAAAATAGTCAATTCGGGTTATATGGTGTCAGTCAAAAACTTTATTTCAGCGAAATCTTTACGCTTAACAAAAGCAATGCAATATCAGCAAGAAATCTATCAACTATGATGTCATAACATTAGCAGTATCACAAAGAGTTTAACAAAACATTCAATAACCCATGAAATAGACATTTTCTTTTAATGCTAGCGCTTACGCTGTTTGTGAAAGGCCATTCCAAGAAGAAAGACATTGTCGATATGTCGTACTAAATATATCGTATACAACCGGTGACTTGTAGTATAAACAACGGTAAGTTGCGTTAGATTAGAACAGACTGCAGTTGAGTAGATCAGAGCAAATATTTCATCGTCTTGTCATTGATTTTAGCTTCCTTTGAACAGCAAATATTCACAGAATGTTGGTTGCGTAAATATCAAACGTGCCAGCCTTTTGTTCAAATCTTTGCAATTGTTACTCACCGCTTTAGGATTTTCATTTTATTTTTGAAACTAACTTCATTTCTGTACATCTGGCACTGGCATGGCCATATGGTTAAACGTTGCGCTCCGCAGATATGTGTTTATACGTTCAGTGTTCCTGTCCAGCACCTTGGATAAATGTCCTCTACCATAGTTGTATGGTGATTAATGCTTTTCAGTGAGTTTAGTTCATGTCTCGATACATATAATTTTACATCATCACCGTGCGCTGGAAAAATGTCATCGTTTGAATTAGATGGCCACGTTACAATGGCATAGCACGGCATCTTTGCTTAATATTTTGCACAATTTTGTCGGATTGACATGTGATGTAGAAATGGAAATACTACTTGAAACCTACACACTTGCACATACACGCACACACATATGTATATAAATAAATTTTTGTGTGTATATGTGGTGTGCGTGTATATTGTATATGCATTAGGGTGTATGAAGGTATATGCATTATCCGTCTATATGTTTCATATATACAGACATACATAGATTACTCGAACGTTACTTTATCACAGAAGTTACTTAGGACCCGGATAACGTATAGGTCTCTTAAACAAGTACAAATTTAAAATACTGTAGACGTGATTTGAGCGATTCAGTGTCACTTGAAGGAGTTTGTCGTCCGAGAATAATAACTGAAGTGAAAGAATGAAGACAAGAAGTGCATTTTAAAATATAATTCATTTAGCGTTCTCATCTATAATTTTAAATTATAATTTGTTTAGAGATTCCTGATTAAGAATTTTAACATCAAATGTGTTAAGAAATAATTCCTATTGGGGATTGATATACTTCTCTCTTTGCACAATATGTAGTTTAATCTCTGCATTTTCAATATTTTGAAATGTATTACCTAACAATGACCTTGCGTAAGGGGAAGGATATCATATTATATATTATGCAATATCCGAAATGTAAGTATTAAATCAGCGCACAAAATATCATTTGGTTTGACTTTAGGATTACAAATTATATGAGTTAATGCAAACACAAAGTATCCTGCATGTCTCTCTCTCTCTCTCTCTCTCTCTCTCTCTCTCTCTCTCTCTATATATATATATATATATATATATATATATATATATATATATATACGGTGGGGGCGTACACCTGCGCATATATATTGGCATTCTTACCGTTTATCTAATAGCACTTTCTCTACCAACGGGTACACAATGAGTTTTTGATTTGTTTTCGGACGAAACAAAATGCTTATTGTTGGTCTCTCTTTTTTAATGAACTTATTCACTCTGATTTTTCATCGTTCGTATTGAATGCGGAATGCTGCCAGCTTCCTTCTCTTTATGAGATCTTCTGAAAATTAGCTTCCGTTGGTTCTAATTATACGACCGCTTAGTAATGCACTTTTCATTACGCGTTATGACGATCAAAAGTAAAAAAATAAAAGGTAAATATCTCTGCTGTTGTGTGTACTCATTATATATATCTCGCAATTATCTTAGGTTTCAATTTATAATTTCAGCCTATAACTTGGTACACTTGGAAACAAATAGTTGAAGATAGAAATCTTTTAAACAAAAAAGACTTTCTTGCGCAACATTTATATGTGAGTTTTAAAAAGCGTACTTGGTAGGACACTAAACGTGATTTTCCTTCCTTGTGAGAGAAAAATTCTGTTTTGTGAGATATTTTTCTTTGGAAACCATTGCATACTTGAATAATCATAATTCAAATACTGTTAGAAAATTCTGAAGTAAATATTTGTATCATGAATCTTTGACAAACTTTGAATATAATATAAGGTAAGGATAAATAGCTATGTTATATACCTTGTATTGAAATGAAACAAAAGATAATGAGGGCGCTTTTGAACTTGCACTGAATCTTTCTATTAACTTTGTTTTTCTGTTGCTTAATTGTCAAAGGAAGGATGTTTAATAGTCTGATATAGAGCTATATGGCTTTAATCAATATTAAGTGCTTACTGGGTCTTCTGCAATATCTTTGTCATTAATATTTATTTCAATATTCTGAGGTAGGAACTCAGTAATATCTTATAACAGAAAACATTTCAAACATTCTACATAGAAAATGATTATTTTTGCAAATAGCGGATATATATGAGCAAGTTTTAAAAGCAACGTCTGTTTAGAAAACCTTTCGTTTTTAGTTATGTGTTGGCACTCCGTCGCTAACGACGACGAGGGTGTCAGTTGATCCGATCAATGGAACAGCCTGCTCGTGAGATTAACGTGCAAGTGGCTGAGCACTCCACCGAAACGTGTATCCTTAACGTAGTTCTCGGGGATATTCAGCGTGACACAGTGTGACAAGGCTGGCCCCTTTGAAATACAGGTACAACAGGAACAGGAAGAACGAGTGAGAGAAAGTTGTGGTGAAAGAGTAGAGCAAGGTTCGCCACTATCCCCCGCCGGAGCCTTGTGGAGCTTTAGGTGTTTTCGCTCAATAAACACTCACAACGCCCGGTGTGGGAATCGAAACCGTGATCCTATGACCGCGAGTCCGCTGCCCTAACCACTGTGCCATTGCGCCTCCACTCGGTTTTAGTAGACAGCATTTTTTTCACAAGGAAAAAGGCTATTTTTTTCACAAGGTAAAAAGTTATTTTTTCACAACAGCTTTAACTGAAAACAAATTAAAATCTTCAGTGACTGATTGAAGAGATAAATGGAAATTATTTATTCATTCTTTACATAGGAATGTAAGATGTGTTACTACTTAATGAACCTGTTGAATATTAGAAATGCATAAGCAAATATAAAGACAACGGGCATATTCACTGGCTATATATTAAAGCGATAATTGGAATCAATGGCAGTATGCCATGCATTTCATGATAAGGCTTCTTATTTCAGGTAAATTTAAAATATCTTATATACAAACTCCATAATAATGTTCAGCTCAGTGATTGTTATCGTGTAATCTAATTTAGTGAATACGAAACATCAAATTGCTTGAAAAGACACGTAATTTGAATTGTCTTTACCTTGGTAAGTTCAACTGTTACGAATATTCTTTTAAAATATTTGTTAGCTGAAGACAATCTAACTACATACTATATTAAACTTGTAAACATAAATGTAATTTCATTTCAGAAAAGATGCAGTCTACTTATATTTAATATAAACAGGCCCAATTTGCTATAATTACTTATAAGAACTTCAGTTTCTGTAAAATTCCCCATTGTACCACATTTTTATTTTACTTACAGACTGAATAAAGACAATTACAAATGTTAGAATAAGTTATTAAGGGCGAATATATATATATATATATATATTTAAGTCAATACCAGAAAATGCAAAATTTATATAAATACATTAGTATCTATAAATCATCATAAATCAAGCCCAAAGGTCATTGAATGTTAAAACTGAAAAGAGCTTTTAGAATGAAAGCTATTTGGGTTAGCTGTGAAGCAACTCATTCTTCATCCATTTAGCTGGAAGTAGACAAACAGCGTGTTTTAGCGAAATGCAGGCGTCTATTATAACCATGTCCCATAGAGCAAATGTAATTCAATTGAAATTTCTTACTCATGCTGTTTAAGTGCTTTTCTATTTTGCATACTGCAAACAAAATTTAAAAGGTAAGTATCCTTGTAGACATGTGGAAATGGTGAGTAATGTTCACAACTATTTGTTAAATAAAATTTGGATCTCCACTGTACCCAACACTGAACTTTATCACCGTTAATGTTATGGCATATAGGTTATTCGTCAGAGAGGCGAACGCTTAAAATGTACTTGGAAATTTCGTGTACTAAGTTCCTATCCTGCTAAAGACACATTCTTACGCCTGGGTGAAGTAACAAATATTACAGGATAGTAAGTTTATAAAATATCTAAGATTATATTCATTATTCTTATATACAATGTGAACTTTATACTAGAATGCTGCAAAAAAGATTTATTAAAGTATTATGATTGCACCAGCATTATACTTAAATTCGTTAAACGCATTCGTTGCAAATCTAACTGGGGTATAGTTATGGAGTCAATCACAACAGACCCCATTAAATATGACAATTATGAAAACTTTGTTTACCATTTATTGTAATTTCTACAAGTTTCTGTATTGACATTCTAATCATAGGTTCTTATAAACTTTAGGAGTTTATTCTGACAAACATTTTATCGATTAGAATATTTAAAAGATGATTGCTAATACATGTATATGAACTTCAGATGAAATTTAATTTTGAATTTTACAAGGTATTAAAAATGTCTAAAGTTAATAAACATTTAAAGTAATCAAATTTTGATATCATCAATTAAAAGATCCAAAATAAATTTAAGATATTTTAAAGAAATTACGTTATCCGGTTCGTAGGATAACGCAGAATTGAATGATAAAGAAAGGTGATATCAGACAACAGTATTTGTATATAAAATACCGAAAATTCCTTCAACTGTTGTTATTCGAATTAGAGGAAGTATATTGTTATAGATATCTTTTCAGGTACACGGCTACTTCCTTTTTGTTACCTTGAACATTTGTGTTGAATTAAGGAAGCACATACTGCTTTTCCAGTCATGTATATAACTAATGTTGGATGCCGTTTCAGGAATCAATAATTTTCAGTAACCTCACTGTGGTTTGGCAAGTACAATATTATATGTCGTGTCGCTCCCCGTTTGATATAAATCTATATTACGGTATCTATTAATGGCTCATTCATTAAGTTAAAATTTTCCAAAATGAAATGAAAAACAAACAGTAGATATGAGTAGCATAACATCTTGTGTCTACTCCGCACTACAATGGTTCCCAGTCATAAGAAAACTATATTAGCATAATGCGTTTATATCTGTCATTATGTATGTTGGTTGCAATATTATGTCTAGCCTTGTTAATAGATTTTCAAAGCAATAAATATGGCAATAAATCTCTTAGAAAATGTATTTCTCGGGATTCTAAAAGAAAAATACATTGTATATTTTATGTATCATTTTCTCTGCATAGATGGACCCATAAAATACGTCTACAAATACAACCATTAATTTGATTGCAGATATCATTATAACACATTATACTTAATGCAGAGAGATCTTCTAGTATTTCAAATATATCGGCAGAATTCTTGTGTAAACCTATCCAGCAAAATATCTGAAGAACCATAGATCAATTTTGATACATTGAATTGATAAATTTCCTATTGTTTCTACGTAGAGAAAGAGACTATACCGATTTAACCTAACTAGCTGACAGCATATTGCATATAGTATACAAAGGAAAGGAACAGCTGGCATGAGATATTATCATATCGGTACAATTTCTTTCATGGTTCATCGTTCTAACATTCATGTTAAAGAACAGTGCTAGAGGAGAATTGTGAGAGTGACTGAGAAATGCATCGTGTTAAACTATGTTCCATTATATTCTGAGTTCGAATCCTAGTGTGTAAAATGGGACGTTCGTCCTCCTAGTGTCCTCCTATAATCAACAGACAAATACTAAGAATTAATCAAATCGATTGTACTTACACAGAAAACGGATGGAAGTGTACCCGTGTTAGGAAAATATATATCCTTTCAGTATGAGCTTTTGTTTGGTTTAATGTGCACAATTTTGAAACATAAAAGTACCGACGTGTATTGTGATTATATCTCAATAAAGGTATAACAACATTTAAATAAACTCTGATCTATCTGCTGGGTTTCATGTATCTGCTTACTATTCTGTCTCTTATCTCTCTGTCTGTCTCCCTCTATCTCTCTTTCTCCCTTTCTGTTTGTGTGTGTGTGTGTGTATCTTCTAAACTTTCTACATACCATCTATGTACGCATTGAATAATATTACTATCACACGTTTATTCACCTAAGTTCCTAACTATACATGCTCATGCACATATAAGTTCATATACACCCATCTTTCCATCCAATTACCTATGTACTTATTTCTGTACCTATCTAAACTTCGTTAATTCTTTCTTTTTTTAATTCTCTCAATAAATCTGTAATAACACCTCTAGCTGGTCGTAATTGAGATGTTTTCAACATTGATATATACATTTTAATTTCTATTGCTACAATGCTGTAGGGTAAACTATTGGTATTTAATCATCGTCATAACCCAAATTACATAGCAACAAATACATAATAACAGTCCACAATGTTATAAATCATATATTTATTTTATCCGGTGATTACAGACGTGATTTTATTGATATTAATTGCGAATATAATATAGCGGTAGTAATCGCTCAACGAGCAGTAAACTTGGCTTACATCACAGATAATTTCAGAAAGATATTTTAAAATTGCGTACCAATATAAAATCCCCAGTATAATTGTCAAACTTCTTCTGAAATTTAACTGCTTAAATAGGCCTTATATATTTAGTTTTCTCTAATTAGTGTAGGTTCGAAGAAGGCGACCTCGCAGAATCATTACCATGTTGAAAGAAAAAAAAACGTATCTGTATTTCGATGGACTTTACTTTCTGGGTTCAAAGTTCTCCAAGTCGATATTAATCGATTTCTCCCGAGAAATTTCAAGCCTTGGGCATAAAGTAAAATGAATTATTAGAGTACAACTCAAAAAAAAAAAAAAAAAAAACAAGTCTGAATTATACATCCGATAAAATACACGTATCTTAGCCAGCGATAGAATCTTAGCCAGCGATAGAATAAGCAGATATTGTTATAGGCGCAGGAATGACTGTGTGGTAACAAACTTGCTTCCCAACAACATGGTTCCGGTTCAGTCTCACTGAGCGGCACGTTAGGCAAGTGTCTTCTACTATAGCCTCGAGCCAACTATAGCCTAGTGAGTGGATTTGGTAGAGGGAAGACCGTCGAACATATATGCATCTATCTATCTATCCCGTTTTACTTTTATTTGTTTCAGCATTTGACTACGGCCACGCTGGAGCACCCCCTTTAGTAGTACAAATCAACCCCAGGACTTAATCGTTGTAAACATAGTATTTATTCTATCGGTTTATTTTACCTAACTGCTAAGGTACGGGGATGTAAACATAGCAGCATCTATTGTCATGCGATGATGGTACAATAAACACACAAACAAGAACACACCTACACACACACACGCACATACGACAAGTACTGAGCCCGGAACCATGTGGCTGGTAAGCAAGCTACTTACCCCACAGCATCTCCAGCACCAATGTATATATATACATACATATATATATAAATGTATGTATATATACATATATATATATATATATTATATGTGTATATATATATATATATATGCATGTATATATGTATGTATATGTATATATATATATATATATATATATATATATATATATATATATTATATGTGTATATATATATATATTATATATGTATATATATATATGCATGTATATATATATATATATGCATGTATATATATATATATATATATATATATATATATATATATATATGCATGTATATATATATATATTATATATATATGTATATATATATGCATGTATATATATATGTATTATATATACGTGTGTATATATGTATATGTGTGTGTGTATATATGTATATATATATATATATATATATATATATATATATTATGTATGAGCGTGTGTGTGTGTATGGTGTCTATATTGTCCTACCATTCACCGCTTGACAGCCAGTGTTAGTATGTTTGGCTCCCGTAACATAGCGGTTCGGCAAAAGAAATAAATAAAATAAGTACCAGGTTTTGAAATAGTATTGGGCTAGATTCATTCGACTAAAATTCATCAAGGCTTCGGTATGAACGCAGTATAATGACTGAAACAAATTAGAAAAACAAAAAAAATATATATATGTATCCAGCAATTTATTGTGTAATACATTCTCCGGAAAATTTGTGAAGCTTTTCGCGATAAGTAGTAAATAGACCTGAAAATAGAGTAGTTAAAGTAACGTATCAAATGTAGGATTATGTTGTTACAGCCAGAATGTTTACAATTACGGACGCTAGGTCATCAAGCTAAATGTATAACTAAAAGTAATTCTTGGAGAGCAATTCGATTTGTAATGTTTGAACTATATTTATAAATGGAGATAATTAGGTCCTCTATTTGAACAGATAAATGATTTATTTCTGAATTTAATTTACCCAAGGGGAGACAGAGCAAGCAATGCATCCATCACTTCTGTAAATGTTTACTGTATGTGCAGCATTGGGAAAACTAAAAACCTATTAACCTCATTAAATCTCTACTAAATAGGATTAATGAAACGTGAGAGAATGCACGATTATCTGCGGTGTATACTACTACTATTACACTACTACTATTTTTATTACTATTATCATAATTATAATAATAATTATTATTACAAAGACGGCGGGCTGGCAGAACGGTTCGCAGGCTGGACGAAATAGTTAGCAATAATTCACCAGTCGCTGCGTGCTGAGTTCAAATTCTGCCGAGGTTGACTTTACCTTTCATCAATTCGGAATCGATGAATCAAGTACCAGTGAATCACTGGGGTTGATGTAATCGACTAGTTCCCCCCCCCCCACTGTCCAAAATTTCAGACCTTGTTTCTATAGTGGAAAGGATTATTAAAGCGGCGAGTTGACAGGATCGTTAACACACCGCTACGATCCGCCGGGGATGACTTTGCTTTTCATGCTTTCGGGATCAATAAATTGAGTACCAGCTGTGTACTGGGACGATCTAATCGAATAGATCCCACCTCCAAAATTTTAGTTCTTGTGCCTATAGTAGAAAGGATTATTATTAGTATTACTAAGGCCGCGAAGTGGCAGAATCGTTAGCAAGCCGGGCGAAATGCTGAGCAGTATTTCGTCTGCTGCTACGATCCTTCGGGGTTGATAAATTAAGTATTAATCGAGTACTGGGGTAATTATGATCGACTATCCCTCTCCTCCAAAAGTGCTGCCGTTGTGGCAAAATTTGAAACCATTATTATAATTACTATTACTAAGGCGGTGCGCTGGTAGAATATTTATCACCCCGGGCGAAACGCTAAGTGGTACTAACATCTACCGCTACGTTTTGAGTTCAAATTCCGCCTAGGTCGACTTGGCTTTTCATCCTTTCGGGTTCGATAAATTAAGTACCAGTTGCGTACCGTATCGATATAATTGTTTGATTTCCTCCCCCAAAATGTTGGGCCTTGTACTTAGAGAAGAACAAATTGTCAATATTACAACTAAGGCGTTGTGCAGGCAGAAACGTTAGCACGCCGGGCGAAAAGCTTAGTGGTATTTCGTCTGCCGTTACGTTCTGAGTTCAAATTCCGCTGCGGTCGATTTTGCCTTTCATCCTTTCGAGGTCGTCGATAAACTTAGTACCAGTTACGTACTGGGGTCGATGTAATCGACTTAATTCCTTCACACAAATCTGAGGCCTTGTGTGCTTCCAGTAGAAAGGACTACTACTACTACTACTAATAATATTTTATCTTATCGCAGGTTTTGTTGGCGCTCCTGGAGTCTTGCATGCGTAGCGAGTTTACTACCTGCATTCTACGGTACCACGCTATTCGTTCTTTTCAGCTCTCTAATCATTTCCCAATCATTCTGGCCGTGCCAAGGAGACAAACCTTTTGTAACAGTTCTACTGGGCACTCTATTATTATTATTATTATTATTATCATCATCATTATTATTATCATCATTATTATTATTATCGTTGTTGTTGTTATTATTATTATTGAGGCGGTGACCTGACAGAAACGGTAGCATACCATGCACAATGTTTATTGGCATTTCGTCCAGTCTTTATCATTCTAAGTTCAAATTTCATCGGGAAAGGATGGATGAAAGGAACATGGTCGAAAGAAACAATTGAGCACGGAGGTCAATGTCACAGAATATTTCCATCTCCCAGTATATCATGCCTTGTGACAATGACAGACAGGATTATTAAGGCCGCGAGTTGGCAGAATCATTGCCTCGCTTCATGAAATTCTGACCAACGTTCTTTCCGTTTTTAAGTTCGGAGTTCTAATTTTTCCGAAGTTGACTTTGCTTTTCATAATTTTTGGGTCGATAAAATAAGTAACGACAGAACACTAGGATCAATGTAATCGACTAGAGCTTCCCCTAAAAATTTCAATTCTTGTGCCTATGTTAGAAAGGGTTATTAAGTCAATGAACTGGTAGTATCATCAAGGCACAGGACAAAACTTTTAGCGGCGTTTCTCCCTGCTTTATATGCTGGATTCAAATTCCACTGAGGTTACTTTGCCTTTATTCATTTTAGAGTCGATGAAATAAGTACCAGATTAAGAGCTGTATCCATGCAATCCACTAGCAACTCACCCATATTTCGTGTCACGAGCATATAACAAAGGATTCAGAATCGTTAGCACAGCGGAAATAATGCCTAACGGCATTTCTTTCGGCTTTGCTTACTGCACTCAAATGCAACCGAGATCGATTTTACCTTTCATAATTTCCAGGTCGATAAAATAAAGTACCAGTCTGATACCGGGGTCAATGCAATCGACCAACCTTTCTTCTAAAGTTTCTGCCCTGGTATTTATTGTAGAAAGGGTACCTCTTATACTTCATAATAACATTTTTCTTTTTCGATTTACGCACATAAACAGCAATTTTCAGGGTTGGAATTAGTCGATAACATCAACCCCATTACTTTACTGATACTTTATTATATAGATACTGGAGGGATGAAAGGCAAGTTTGGCCTAAGCAGCATTTGAACTCCGAACATAAATAGACTGCAAAAGAATTTTTAGCTATTCTAGCGACTTTACCTGGTTCTCGCATTGGCCATGACACTACCGTACTGTTATGCCTACACCTTGTAATTTGTTTTCTTCTATTGTATTATCAGCGTTTTATTGTACTATAAGTTTTGGCATGAAACATGATCTGCTAAACTATTTGTATCCATTTAGCATTAATTCACAGATAACTTTTGTGTCTTACACATTTCATGCATCAGTAGATAATGATATGCGCACAAATTATCGACGTTCCAAAAGAATAGACATTATTGATAGGCAAATAATGTATATATGATACAGAAATTACGCATAACTAGCAACAATCTTTAAAAATGTGTCCGATGTTTTATCGTTATTTTGCAATTGTATACATAGGCGTAGGAGTGGCTGTGTGGTAAGTAGCTTGCTTACCAACCACATGGTCCCGGGTTCAGTCCCACTGCGTGGCATCTTGGGCAAGTGCCTTCTACTATAGCCTCGGGCCGACCAATGCCTTGTGAGTGGATTTGGTAGACGGAAACTGAAAGAAGCCCGTCATATATGTGTATATATATGTGTATGTGTGTGTGTGTGTTTGTATGTCTGTGTTTGTCCCCCCAACATCGCTTGACAACCGATGCTGGTGTGTTTATGTCCCCGTAACTTAGTGGTTCGGCAAAAGAGACCGATAGAATAAGTACTAGGCTTCCAAAGAATAAGTCCTGGGGTCGATTTCTTCGACTAAAGGCGGTGCTCCAGCATGGCCGCAGTCAAAAGACTGAAACAAGTAAAAGTGTAAAAGTGTAAAAGTGTAAAAGTGTATACAAATATATATACACTCGTATATATGTCGCTGCACCGAACAATCGCCTACAGATAAATATTGCTTATAATGATGATTCGTTTTACTCGCTATATTTAATAAGAATGTAAGCATATAACAAATATATAGAGCGCATTAAAATAATTAATTTCAATACACTCAAATACCAGAAAATAATTGTTGAATATTATACTAGTTTCATTAACTCCCATAAAAAGTTTATGGATGTTTGATTCTACAGCTATATGTTTAGATGAAACTGAACACTGGTTAGTTGTGGACAACATCGTGAAGTAAATAATCTTTCTACACCTATTTTACAACCTATCTTAATCTAATAGTTTGTGTGCTGCATCAACGATTGCGATCCATTGTGTTCTAGAGCAGAACATATGATTTCAAGTTGCCCAGCGATCACTTTGACGTCTGAGAGCGTGTTGTCTATTGGTTATTATATCACTCTCACACGAAGTAGTGGTTTTCACTGCTGATCCTGGTATACATGTTGTTCTTGAGAAAAACACTTAATATCGCAATGCTCTGTGATTTCGCCGACATTTAATGTATGGCACACTATTCATCTGCAAAAGCAATGTTGATTTGATGGAGGAAATCTGCCAATGTACTGCACAAACACCTGATCGCTATAAACAAATAATTTTGCGGCAAATATTGCAGCAGTCTAAAATTCTATTATGCTAAAAGAAATAATGAAACTGTCAGCAGAGTTACCAACGCATCACGAGGAATTTTGAAATGTCAAGTTGCTGATACGACGGTGCAGTTGTCAATGAAACTGATATTTCTGAAAGGATTTACACTTTGAAAATGTTTTGCGGTTTGTATATGCATTTAGTATCCTGCCCTAAGTTTTAGCATTGGAAAACTAGGCGAAACAGTAGTATCGAATGCGGCTTGGATCACTGCTGATGCTAAGCTTTAAGTCGACTGAAGATAGCCACGTCCAAATTAACATCCAGAATATTCGAAGATTTTGCTATCATCCTACCGATATGATGGGAACAGAATGCAGTGCATCGTGATGCATCGGAATCCCAGAGTCACAATCTGTGCTTGAACTTGGAATTAAAAGGAATCTTGTTGCATTGTTTCATGCATTTTTATTAAAGATAACACGAGGCAGATGGTTTCAGAAATAATTTAGAACGAGTGAAAATGAAAGCAACCAAAGCTGTGAAACTCTCGTGAATGACATCTGTTAATGTCCGTCTACATTGTTGCTCTTCTCCACGATCGCAGTTTGTTTTTAAATGATTTCAAATCTCCATGATGTTTAACACTGCTGGACCGTGTATACTCCCTATCTGGTGCAGGTGGGCCTCTGAGAGATATTAAAAGATATACATAGTGATATACGTATATATCTGTAAAGTACTTCCATTTTGAGGCAATAAATTACAGTCAAATTACAATGTGCCACAACTTGCCAGCATCTTATCAAATAAGGCTGTGGCGGCATGAAGATGAATTAAATCATTCAAACTTCTTCTACTACTACTACTACTACTACTACTACTACTACTACTACTACTACTACTACTACCACTACTACTACTACTACTACTACTACTGTTACAAATAATAATAATAATAATAATAATGATGATGATGATGATAATAATAATAATAATTTTGGTACAAAGCCAGCAAATTCAGGCAAGAAGTTAGTCAATTACATGGCCCTCAGAAGCTCAATTGCTACTTACTTTATCGAGCCGATAATAATCCTTGATACTATGGGCACAAGGCCGGAAATTTGTGGGAGGGTGCTAATCGATTACATCGATCCCAATATTTCCCTGGTACTTTAATTAACGACACCGAAAGGACTAAAAGCAAAGTCGACCTTGGCGGAATTTGAACACAGAACGGAAAGACGGACGAAATTCCGCTAGGCATTTGGTCCGGCGCGCTAACGATTCTGCCATCTCATCGCCTTTATCGAACTAACAATAATCCTTTCTACTATAGGCACAAGGCCTGAAATTGGTGGTGGGGGGGGCAGTCGATATATATATATATATATATACATACACACCTGTGTACATGTCACTGCACCGAACAATCGTCTATAAATAGATATTACTTATAATGATTAGTTTTATTCGGTATATTTAATAGGTATGTCAGCATATAATGTCTGTATGTAACAGATATATCGCCTTATGGAACCAATAGTAATAACATACAATTGAGCGCGGTCGATCAAATTTCGCCAATCAACAAAAACGAAGGACAACTGTACAGAAAGCGGATTGTAGCGACATTCATAATGGTGTTGCAACAGAGCCACAGCTCATAAACTGATAGTACTACACATGTCAATGAAAGTGCATACATAGATTACATACTCCGTCTTATATAAGAGAATATATTGGGCAATTTTGTGCCTTTGTTCAATA
>NC_142935.1:18376896-18380421 GCF_046866305.1 Octopus bimaculoides
ATATATATATATATATATATATATATATATATATTTATATATATATATATATATATATTTATATATATATTTATATATTTATTTATATATATATATATATATTTATATATATATATATATATATATTTATATATATTTATATATATATATATATATTTATATATATATATATATATATATTTATATATATATATATATATATATATATTTATATATATATATATATATATATATATATATATTTATATATATATATATATATATATATATATTTATATATATATATATATATATATTTATATATATATATATATATATATATATATATATTTATATATATATATATATATATATATATATATATATATATATATATATATATATATATATATATATATATATATTTATATATATATATATATATTTATATATATATATATATATATATATATTTATATATATATATATATATATATATATATTTATATATATATATATATATATATTTATATATATATATATATATATATTTATATATATATATATATATATATTTATATATATATATATATATATATTTATATATATATATATATATATATTTATATATATATATATATATATATATATATATTTATATATATATATATATATATATATATATATATATTTATATATGTATATATATATATATATATATATATATATATATATATTTATATATATATATATATATATATATATATATTTATATATGTATATATATATATATATATATATATATATATTTATATATGTATATATATATTTATATATATATATATATATTTATATATATATATATATATTTATATATATATATATATATATATATATATATATATTTATATATGTATATATATATTTATATATATATATATATATTTATATATATATATATATATTTATATATATATATATATATATATATTAATATATATATATATATATATATATATATATTTATATATATATATATATATATATATTTATATATATATATATATATATATATTTATATATATTTATATATATATATATATATATATATTTATATATATATATATATATATATTTCTATATATATATATATATATTTATATATATATATATATATATTTATATATATATATATATATATTTCTATATATATATATATATATTTATATATATATATATATATATTTCTATATATATATATATATTTTTATTTATTTATGTGTTTTAGCCAAGTGGCTGCGGTCATGCTGGTGCACCACCGTGATTTTCACGTTCCTTGCATGGCTCTTCTCCCCCACCTGACATGGTCCAATCAAGAGTTTTGATGGCACATCTGGTGTATAAGAGAATTTGACACAGCTGCCCTAAGCTGCGTCTCATTACGAGCCATTGGTTCGTCTAGTATCGTGGAGAGGAAAGCGTCAAGTTTTGTCTTGAAGACCTCTGCATCCATGTCTTGCATGTCTCTCAAATGTTTTGGCAGGGCATTGAAGAGCTGAGGTCCTCTGAAACCGAGGCTGCTGCAGTATCTCGTTCTTATGTGAGATGCAGTGGACGGTACCTTTGGCACCATGCAGTGGCGACCCGTGCGGGCATTCCTGTAGTACTTGATACCAAAGTTTGGCACCAGTCCTTCCAGTATTTTCCATATGTATATTATTACATATCTCTCCCGCCTGCGCTCCAGGGAGTAGAGACCTAGTGCCTTCAGTCGCTCCCTGTAGTTCATCTGTTGGACTGTGGCGATCTTTTTTGTATAGTGCCGCTGAATTGCCTCGAGTTCTGCTGTCCGCTTAACACTGTGTGGTGACCACAACTGAGAGCAATAGTCTAGGCGGCTCAGAACAAATGTCTTCCATAGAATCAACATGACTTTTTGATCCCTTGTACGGAAAGTCCTCAGTATCCACCCCGCCAGTTGTCTGCACCTTGCTGTCAACTTGATAATGTGCATGTGAAATGATGCATCACTACACATGTTGATGCCCAGATCTCTAACTGTTTGTTGTTCTGGGATTGCAGTACCTCCAGGCCCTGTGTATGCCAGTTGGGAGGTGCTTGTGGTCTTGTAGCGCAGTACTTGAAATTTTTTTGCATTGAACTGCATATTATTTTGCTCTGCCCACTCATATATTGCATTTAGGTCATTCTGCAGGCTTACAATATCATCAGGATTCTTTATTGCCTGAGATATCTTTGTGTCATCAGAATAGCTAGTGACAGTGGCTCTCCGCGTGACCGTGGGCATGTCCAGAAGGGCCACTATGAACAGTAGTGGCCCCAGAACAGTTCCCTGTGGAACACCGCTCAATATTTCTGTTTCCCTAGATAGTTCTCCATTGGCTGCAACTGTCTGACTTCTACCATTCAGGAAGTCATGCAGCCACTCTCCTAATTTACCAGCTATGCCAAGGTTTCGCAGCTTGTGACATATCAAGCCATGATCAACTTTGTCAAAGGCTTTTGCAAAGTCGAGATATATCACATCAACATTTGAATGGTCAAGTAGCTGCTTCAGGACCCAGTCATAATGCTGCAAGAGCTGCGTGAGGCAGCTTTTACCTGGACGGAAACCATGCTGGGTCTCATTCAGCAAGTCATTTTCTTCTAGGAACGCAATCAATCTCCTTCTGACAATTCGTTCCATGACTTTGCTAATATGTGAAGTCAGAGAGATGGGCCTGTAGTTTCCAGCCTCTGCTCTGCTTCCACCTTTATGGATAGGACATATGGTGCCTTCCTTCAGCTTTTTGGGAAGTTTACCATTTGCAAGGAAACTCTGGAAGAGTATCCGGAGTGGTCCTGCTAATTCTTGTTTACACGACTTTAAGAGGACAGCTGGGAAAGCATCGGGGCCAGTTGCCGAATTTAAGCTCATTTCATTTATGGCAGCTATCACATCTTCCTCTTCAATGTCGATGTAGGTAATGGATGCAGTCCCCTTCTGCTGAGTGCTATTGTCAAAGAAATCAGCTGGGTTCTTTATCTGCATGTGACTCATAGGAGAGGTGAAGACACTCTTGAATTGTGTACTGAGCACTTCACTTATCCATGTGGGATCTGCAGTCAGTGAGCCATTAGGCAGGAACAGGGGTCCTATCTTATACTGCACCGTAGCAGTCTCCTTTGCAAATCTATAGAAAGCCTTGGGGTTTGTTTTTATGCTTTCTACTGCTCTCTTTTCCTTCTCTGCTCTCTCCTTTTCATGGGAGAGTTTAATTTTGTTTTCTATTTCTAACAGTGTTAGTTTTAATTTAGCCCTTTTCCTATCCTCCAGTTCTCTATTTAACTGGTTTGAGAACCAATATATATTTATATATATATATATATATATTTATATATATATATATATATATTTATATATATATATATATATATATATATTTATATATATATATATATATATTTATATATATAAATATTTATATATATATATATATATATTTATATATATATATATATATTTATATATATATATATATATAT
>NC_142935.1:18380921-18388421 GCF_046866305.1 Octopus bimaculoides
TGGCAAGTTTTGCTGAAAACGCAGCGGGAGAGTACCTTGAATCGAAAGTAACTTTTGGAAGAAGCCCAGACTAACTAGTGGATGGAATTTTTTTCCGTGTTTGAACTTTTTTTTTCTCCCCTTTCTGTCTATCTTTTTATTTGGATTTTTTTTTCTTTCTTCGTTTTTGTTTTTTTTAAACTCTATTTATTCATTTGTGAACTTCTCGAACTTCATGGAAAAAACAGTGAACAGTGAAGCAACTCTCTTGGGAGTGAGATGTTTATACCGCCCAAGTAGTGGGTGAGAGAGACGGAGAAGAGGACAGTGGTCTTGCGAACCTATTCGAGGTCACGCAATGCCATTGCCCTCTTCAACATAGAAAAGATAGAGAAGGAGCTGGCGGTTTGTCTGCCAGTGAAGAACTTTTTTGTCTCAAGGGGTGTCAAATTTGCAGCGGTGAAGTTGCTATTTGACTCCCCCGAAGAGGTTGGCACTGCAGCCAGCCAACCACTACAGGGGGTGGTGATTTTGTTCCTCCCTACTTATTGTGGGAAAAATTTGTGAGAGCCTGGTATGCGGACTTCTCCCAGGTACCGAAGCTGGATGGATCACAGAGGCCATCCGGCGGGGCTTGGGAGAGAGTAGATCCAGGCTTACTAAATGTAGACGTGGCTCCCACAGTTGACGACGTGGCTCCCACAGTTGACTGGGAAGGGTCAAATGCAACTTTGACCCTATGGACCCCGGTAGCTGTGGGAGATATTGTATTTCTGGACTTCTAAAGATGGCTGGCAGATACTTGAGGGCCGGCAACCTAGGAGTCACCGGTGTCTGGAGCCTGGCCATTTGAAGAAGGATTGCCGCCGGGACACCAAAGTGTCCCAGGAACGGGCACCCGTTGGAGAAAGTAGTCTTGCTCGGCAGGAAGGAAAAAATGAGGAGGCGGTAGCCCCAACAGATACAGGTAGAAAGAGGAAAGCAGGCATTAATAATAGCCCGCCGAAACTAAAAAAGATGTAGAGATGGAAGAGAGATTGAGTTCCACCGGTAAACCGGAGGACTCCTCCTCACCCACCGGAAAAAAGAAAAAGAAAAGTGCAAACGAATGTTGAACCACAACCGGTGGGAATTGTGCCGCCGACTGTGGAAATGTCTTTCCCTTCAACGGAGGAAGAGGAAACGTTAGTCTTCTTCTTTAGAGGGGGGGGGGTAGAAAAAGAATTAGAAGAGTCTTAGGGGAGAGGCCATGGCCTACATACAGGATCCCGAGTGGCCTCCGCAGATAGCTGTGCAGGTCACAACGTGGGACGTAGCGCGAAAATTTTTTGACCTCAAACAAATATTCTTCACGGCGCCAGGCAATGCCGACACGCCACTCGAGGAGTGCCCAGAGAGGGCGTGGGCGTTAGTGAAAAGAGGTTGCAGATATGGGGAGGCTAAAAGCCCCAGTGAGTTATACGAACATTTATAAGATGCTTGTTTCCTCATATAAAAAGGAAGAACATTTGTGTTAATAATTTGTTTTATAAATTTGACCGACTTGTATTGAACAAAGTTTTAGAGAGGTTATCAGTCGGCGGGCGTTGGTGCCTCTCCCATTTTCATTCTTTCTTGTGTATTCATCTTCATTCATTAATGTCCGCGTCCAGCCCGTAGCTTCTTTGTTTGTCTGTCTTCGTTTGTCCCCTCTATGTCACGCCGTATGGCGAATTTTTATAAAAAAAGAAGTTTGCTTCCTGACCATACAGTTCCAGATTCGGTTCCACTGCGTGACATCTTCAGCTAGTGTCTTCTATTATAACGTTGGGCCGACTAATGCCTTATGAGTGGATTAGGTAGACTGGAACAAAAAGAAGTCCGCCGTATATATATATATATATATATATATATATATATATATATATATATGTGTGTGTGTGTGTGTGTGTGTGTGTCTTTGTGAACGTGTTTGTCACCGCTTGATAATTGATGGGGCTTTTACGTCCCTGTAACTTAGAGGTTCGGGAAGAAATAGACTGATAGAATAAGTACTGGGATTAAATAAATTCTGGGGGGGCGCTTTGTTTGAGTATAAAACACGTCAAAGTAGTGCTCCAGCATGGCCGTAATCAAATAACTGAAACAAGAATACCATGTGTGTGTGTGTGTGTGTATGGTGTGGTGATTGAGATGTTTATAACGTTCGGCGGCGTGCTGCAGTTAGCTATTGCCATTAAATTGTGATGTAAGATGGTTCCAATAATTATTTACACATTATTTCATCTGTAGATGATTAAGCTTTACTATATACCATTGTTGACACATAGCCTAACGTCATTACTAATATTATTCCCACAGAAGAAGGGGGCGTCCTGAGTACGTTAATGCATTCTCTTACCACCACCGCTCATTTTCTTTAGACATGTACTTTCTACATTGATCTTATAAGGCCTGAAATTTTGGGGTAGGGGCTAGTCGATTACATCGAACCAGTACGCAGCGGGTACCTAATTTATCAACCCCGAAAGTGTGAAAAACAAAGTCGACCTCTGTGGAAATTGAACTCAGAACGTAAGGACAACTAAAATACCACTAAGCATTTCTGCCAGCTCGCCGCCTTATAATGTTTATCATATTATAAACAAACTTATCTTTATCGTTTCGAGTTTTCTCGGCCCCACAAGATTTCTAATTAGGTCTGTGCAAAAAGTATATTAGCTTGAATAATAATAATAATAATAATAATAATAATAATAATAATAATAATAATAATAGTAAGTAATAGTAGTAGTGTTATCGCGTTATCGCGTGGAACTGGCAGAATCAATAGACAGATCATCAGAAGAAATGCAGTATGGTATTTCAGCCAGATCGTTACGTTTCGAGATAAAATTCACTCGAGTGCAACATTAGAGTTTATTCATTCGTGGGCGATAAAGTAAAGTACCATTCATCACTGAGGAACAACGAAAGAACGCTTTTCATTCGTCATTCCAGCTCTTTAATTTCTTAGTTCAAATCACGCTAATGTCAGCTACATTGTTCATCCGAGTCCGACAAATTAAAGCATCATTCTAGTGCTGGATTCAAAGATATAAATAAAACCCTCGTCTGAGAATTATCTGCAATAGTAGTATTGCTGTAGCGTCGCATATGTCTCTCGAAAGTTGAGTCTATTGTATATACCTCTCTAGCTTCCTTATCTTCTCTGTTAAGAAAATTAATTCTATTTTCCAGAAAAGCCGTTAACCGTTTCGGATGAAGATATATTAGGTCCTAATCTAGATAAATATCCAACATGGTATGGAGTGTCTAATGCGATTTATTTTTTACCTTAAAAGAAATATTGTTTTATGCTCCAGTAAATGTTGATACTAATCAAATTTAATTTATAACAAGTCTTGAACAGGCACAATGGCCCAGTGGTTACGGCAGCGGGCTCGCGGTTTCGATTCCCAGCCCGGGTGTTGTGAGTGTTTATTGAGCGAAAACACCTAAAGACTCCACGAAGCTCCGGAAGGGGATGGTAGCGAACCCTGCTGTACTCTTTCACCACATCTTTCTCTCACTTTTACTTCCTGCTTCTGTTGTGCCTGTAATTCAAAGGGTCAGCTGTGTCACGCTGAATATCCCCGAGAACTACGTTAAGGGTACGCATGCGGAGTGCTCAGCCACTTGCATGTTAATTTCACGAGCATGCTGTTCCGTTGGTCGGATCAAGTGGAACCCTCGACGTCGTAAGCGACGGAGTGCCAACAATAACAGGTCTTAATTTACATAGTATTTTATTTGGTACCGATCCTGAATGCACCAGTAAATTGTTCCTTATGTACTCAACCGTATCTGTAGTGTTTAAGCGTATTTCATTTCACTTCTTATCGCACAATTTTTGTTGTACATTATCCCAATATTTTCTCTGAATGTCACTGGGATATAGTTTGTTTGTGTAATCTCTTAAATGAGGTGCTCATTTATTATTACTTTCATGCTAGAAGATTTTGTATTTGTTTCAACTAAATGAATATGAAAGATGAAACGCTCACGTTTTCGTGACTTTACTACGCTAGTCAATTTCCTTTTTGCATTCAAATTGTCTATCTATTGATGATGCTCTATTTCCCTAAAAAGTTACTTTATTTGTTTTCTATTGTATAATAGACACACAACCTTATCCTTTAGCTGAGTAGATATAGGATTTCTTTTAACTTTTTCGGCGATTTTATATTGTATACTCGTTTTGCAAAATATTTAGAGAACATTACTAAAGGGAGAATTATTACAATACAATTCAAAGCAGATACACATGATTATGTTATTTATTCTACTGATATTAAAGTGTACTTCTCTGGAAACAATATAGAGGTGTGCACGCTTGCATTTGGCTGTTATTACCTAATTCGCTGTTGCGTTGAAAGTGTTTCACCTCATGCAAATTGATTTTGTTATAATCATTTCTTCTTCCAACTTTAATGTTTCGATTAATTGTTACTCGTTGCTAACCGCATATTTTTTTGTAAAGTTTATTAAATTGTTTACGCTTACTGAGGCTATTTCCGTTTTAATGTAGAAGTTTTGATTTTCTATTTCCATAGAATCCTATTTGGTTTTCGCCCACGATATTAATTGTAGTCTTTTGTAAAAGCGTGTTTCTTTTATCTTCAGCTGGGCGATTTTTGCTTGCAAAATACATTCTTATCAACAATGAATATTTTTCCTCGGCATATTTTATTTCGAAATTTTTATATGAATGTTTTTCTTGTGCTGTGATTTAGTTCATTCTACTTTCATCGTTTGCAGTGATTCATTTTATTTATGCGGAGTTAACTTTGTCTGTTATTTCTATTCATACATACTAATCTTTACTCCTCCATACCACCTATGCTTGAGAATGTTGGATTGGTAGTATTTGTGGAAAACATCGTAGGCCAATTATTCTCTAGGGTTTCATATTATTTTAATTGATAATAGCAGTTTCGAAAGGAAAATTTGCGTAATCATGTAGGTTTTATAATACGTGGAGATAAAACAAATTGCAGTATTCAGTTCTGTTCGTTTCGATTCGGTTCTGATTTCAATTTCCCATGAGCCTGACAAAATGCAGAGACATTTCAGAGTCGATAATGTAAGTAAAGCTCAACTAGCAAAGTATATTTAGCTGTCTGGTCCCATCGCAGAATCTGTATCTTACATACCTTAGAAAACAGTATGATTTTAATGATTAATATAGCTAGAGTAAGCCAAGGTTTTCCAAAAATACTTACAGCATAAGATTAATGTCGTCTTCATGCAACCTGTCTTCTGGTTAAAAAAAAATTACATTTGAAACCAACATAACTGGTATCAATATCGATATGCGATTGGATAATTTCTCTACATATTCATATTTAAAAGCGTTCTTAGTTTTTTTTTCTTTTTTTTTTTCTTTTGTAATATAACTAAAATATTTCATGGGACGTGAAACGGTTGGTATCTAAATATACTTGGAAACTATCGGTAAGAAAGCAATTTCCTGAATTAAATGATATTGAATAAAAAATAATGATGACCTATATAACAATATTGCTTCATAAAAGCACCCCGTATACGCTTTGTACTTTCAGTTGCTCATGGCTAAAGTTTGGGCAAATGTCAGAACCTGGTCTAAGAGTGGAGTATTTCAGGCAATATGAAAGCTAGACAATATAAGTTTGTGTGTGCACGCGCGCGTGTTTCTATACATATGCACACACACACACACAGATATATACATATGCACACACACATATACATATGCACACATACATATATACATATGCACACACACACACACACATATGCAAACACATGCGCATATGCACACATAAACATACATATGCACATATACACACGTATATACATATGCACAAACACACACACACATACATACGTATGCACACACACATATACGCGCATACATATAATATATATGCATTATATATGGAACTGAAATAAAGGTGTACTCTTTGCTATATAGGCGCGTAAATTGAAGAGATTTAAATTTGGAGAAAGTGTCAAATTGAACATCCCTTTAAGGTATAAACATTTTGAAAAATTGAAAAGACATAAATTGAAAATTGAAAAAATATAAATTAAGCAACATCGATTTAAGAAATATGTTTCTATTTACGTTCTATTTATGCATAAATTGGATATGAAATTTAGGAATTATGTTATGAGATTCCTAAATATTACTTTGTAAATACATCTAACGATCGATTTTGATTTAGCCTGGTGGAAAGGACAACCAACTTTAGCATTTGTTTGTATCATACAGCCCTTAAAAACAAGTTGATTATATAAAGGATTTCTTCATTCATATATTTAGATTCCACAAATAAAAATGTTTGCTTAAAACTTAAAGAATAGAAAGGACAAAATATTTTTTATATTTTAGCCTATAGGCTAAATCTAAATGCAAATTGAATTGTCTTTTACTAACTCACAAGTTAAATTTGTATGCCGCCATCACGAATTTAATGTCATTATTTAATTCTTTTACATTACAATATTCTATGAAATTAAACACAACCGATTCTTGCTAACCTAGATTTGAATAGCGAATACATATTTGAATTTTAAACCTAATCAAAGCAGTCAGATAATATGTTACCAATGCACAAAGTTAAATTTCTTTAATGTCTTACAAAATTTTGAATTAACACTTTCCTCCCTGGTTTAAAATGCTTTATGCTCGTGTTACCTAATAAGGAATTTGGTATAACTGTTAATCGAAAAGTTCTATAATCAATCACCTTCATAATTTTGATGAGATTCATTTTATGACTATATTTCTTTCCGAGATTCGTTTGCGATTTTGCATATACGACGCACGATCTGCGCAGGCATGAAACGTCATATGTTCTTAAAACTCTTAACACCAAAGAAATCTTTATTAAATAAGTAAATATTTTGGTTATTCAAGTAGGAGCTTGAAATATTTCGTCCATAGCATGAATGTGTTCATTAGCAATTTAATAACGGCTTGTATTATTTTATGTTTTTGCAGGTAAGTTTTAGAGTGAAACATTTTCCTATTGAACATCACGTTACGTAAGTAGCAACGTTTTCATTACATCTTATACACATGATTGCGTCTACAAGGCATGTTACTATATAAATGTGTTTCTTGAGACACACAAATAGGAAATAAATCTATAGTCAGCAACCTGATGTTAATTTCAAAATAAATATGGAACATCAAACACAAAGTTAGAGAAAGATTCATCTTGGTATGTGCAGGATTTCCTGCGATTTTGGCCAATTTTTCGTTTCTTTTGCAGTTGTAAATTCTCTTTTGCGCTTAACCACGATGTATTCTGCAGACATCAAATATTTTGAAATTACCCGATCCATTGATCTGAGGGAGTTCTTTGCTGTACAAAAAATATTGCAAATAATTTCTGAAATTGTACGCACATACACACACACACACACACACGTACACACACACACATACACACACACACACGTACACACACTCACACATACACACACACACGTACACACACTCACACATGCACA
>NC_142935.1:18390921-18410921 GCF_046866305.1 Octopus bimaculoides
GTTTCAGTTATTGTAGACATATTTACCAGTCACTCTCTATATCTTTACCGGCAACACTCCATATTATAACTGGGCTTCTACACAGGCATTCTTTCTGAGAAATAAACACTCCTATATTCATAGTATTAGATTCAAAGACAAGTTGGAAAACATTAGCATACATGACACCTATTAGCACGTATAACATAACCTATCATAATAATGCTCATTGTAAAATTATCACAAAATTCATTGTTATTAAACATAATTGTATACCTGCTTCCCCATCTATGTTGCTTCTATCGAACCATTTTAATCAATACGAGCCACTTGTCCCAGAAAAGTCGTTAGCATGTCGTTTTTATTGACGCATTTTAGCCTTACATTCAAAATGTGGTAAGCTTTACTACGCTTCCGAACCTCGAATTCTCTTATTGCATGATTTTGTAGTACTGCCTTTTAGTAGGTCATGCTTGTCATCACTTTTTTTAAACATTCTTTATCTCGTTTTCTTTATATCTCTTTACACCTTAACAATAATTCTCCCACCTTTACCATTATAATTCTCACCAGTTCGTAGTTTTTTATCTATTTTATTCTCCCATCATATTTTCCACAACGCTTTCTCAGCTGAGATACTGCTCATATTCTCGAGTTCTTTCATATTAGCGTTAAAATAAGTTCACTGTATTTATTTCATTCTTTATCTATTTATATACACCTACAACATCTAATGACGCTATTTATTTCTAAGAGTATCATTCCCGTCATCGTAATTAACTAGTCATTTTGGGGGTGTCTTCCGTTTCATGCATGAAATTCCTATGTATTATGGTCAGTAATATTGTAATACACAGTCCCCACGTAATTACACAACATGCTTCATGATATCCACAATTCACAGTAGACATTCAAACAGCCATAGAAGTTTGATCACATCATGCAAATTCTGAAACAACTCTTGTAAATATATTCCATATATCTTTAACTGTTTTCTCATCTTTCTCTCTGTCACTCTCACTCTCTCTCTTTGTACGTGTAAATGTGTACGTCCAAACATATTTGGTTTCATTACATTTAATACATTATGTAATATATACATATATATATATACACACCCACACACACATACACACACTCACACACGCACACACACACACACACACACACATACACACACACACACACACACATATATATATATATATAAATACATGCACATATATTAATTTATAATCAGGATACAAGATAGTACCAGCATTGCTAGAAATGAGTCAAAACGACTCAAAAGCCAGTTATCACTAATATGCGCTGGCGAATTCGAGGAAACGAGTAAATAAAATAGCCTACGTAGCAATACTATTTAACAAATCCCAAATGAATTTTGATATACTCATATCACGTGATTTCGAACGCTGTGATGAACACCTAGTTCTCTTCGGAGAGCATTGCTGCCAAGGGCTAAATTTACTCGTGTCACTTTGTACGAATTAACCATTTCGATGCAGCGGCTAATTAAAGAATGATCGAAGTGAATCAAATTATAAAAACACTTAACGATATTATTATTATTAAATAGTAATACTATAAGTGGCTAGCAAGCATAAAATAAAACATAAAGGTAGGATTAATAATTTATAACCAGGGTACAAGATAGCACTAGCATTGCTAGAAATAAGTCATAATGACTCATAAACCACAGACCACCTAACATGAGTACATCGGCAAATTCATTTGCGATTTTTACCCGATATTGATAAGTTTCATTTTTTTTTTTTCATTTTATCTAGTTTCAGCTCATGAGCTGCGGCCATGCTGGGGCACAGCCATTTAGTTGGCTATTTTATTTACTCGTTTCCTCTAATTCACTATTGTATATTAGTGACAACTGTAGGTTTTTGAGTCGTTCTCATTCGTATTTCTATCAATTCTGGTACTATCTTCTACTGTGATTATACATTGATAATTTTACCTTTATGGCTATTTTATGCTTGCTGGCCATTTATTATTATTATTATTATTATTATTATTATTATTATTATTAATATATCAATAATAATATCTCTAAGTATTTTTATAATTTTATTCACTTCGATCACTTTCGAATTTGCCGCTGCATTGAAATGGTCAATGCACACACGTAATGCGAGTATCTTTGGCCCTCGGGTGGGATACTAATTAAAGAGGACTATGTTTTTAACACAAGGTTCGAAATTACATGATATGAGTACGTCTGCAAATTAATTCGAGATTTTTTTTCCCGCTATTGGTAAGTTGTTTTTATTTACTCGTTTCCTTGAATTCACAAGTATGTATTAGTGATAACTGTGGATTTCGAGTCGTTTTGACCGTCGTGTTTCTTGCAATGCTGGTACTGTCTTTTACCCTGACTATAAACTGATGAGAAATACTTTGGGTCATACACACAGGAGAATGCGTTTAAACATTTTGCTCTTAATATAAAGCTCAATATCATCCATAAATCTTCGCTCAGTTCCAATATTTTGTTATTGAATAACAAGAAAAGATTGTTTTAATTTAGCTCGATATTATTCATTTCTAGACAATATTCTACGAGCTTGTGTTATTGTGATAATCTGGACGTAAGTAAAATTCTAATTGACTACTTGTAAGGTAATGTAAAGTAATCATTTTAAACGTGCGTTTAAAGCATCCATACAGTGCTAGATTGCAACAGTAGCTCGACATGGAACTAGTGATTTAATTTTCCTTACTGAATATTATGCAATTTGCAAAATAAGTTTCAAAAAATGTTAATTACAAATTTATGAAACATCTCTAGGCTATCATTTTGTTAAAGTTGCTGAATCGGGTTAAATGTTTAAATGCAGTGGATATGAAAGAGAAGTTGCACATAAAGAGCGTTACATATGACTGTTAGAGCACGTTTGTTGATTTAATGACAAATGTATAAAAATTCGTGTACAATACTCTCAAGCAGGTTTTCCATATTCTACATTGTATAACGTATTAAATACACCAGGAGGAGGCATTGCAGGAGATTAATGTAAAAAAAAAAACTATAAAATTTTAGCTGAAAATTGAATGTCAGGATATTATTTAGCGACATCTTTAACATTTATGAAATATTAAAATCTTTGGTAAATTTCCTTGTTGTGTTCCTCTTGTCACAAAGTTCTTTTCTTTTATCATTTCTCTACATCCATCGTTAACAACCAATTACTTCTCTCTCTTTCTCTCTCTCTCTCTCTCTCTCTCTCTCTCTCTCTCTCTCTCCCTTTTCAGTACTGACATGCCGTGTATCTTTCCTATTCAAACATCACTCTTTCTCTTTAATACTGTCATGCACACGTTTCTCAATGTCTCTCTTATTCACACTTTCATGTTCCCCTTCTATTTTCACCACTCTCTCGACTATTCTTCCTATCTGTTACAGCACGTCTTTTGCTATTCCTCTACCGCCTTACTTCCACATATCCCATTATTCCTGTACATTTATTCATCATTCCATCTTTCTCACATTCTTTCTCACTTTTCTTCAGTCTAGCTCAATAGTGAAAAGGTCACCGCTAATTTAATCGCAGTAAATCAAAATTAGACATTTTGTCAAAGAATACTGTGCGTGCCAGAAACGAAAATAGTTCCCACCGAGCAAGACCAAACGCATATATGCATACACAACATATATACATACACACAATCATATAATGTGTTTTTGTGTGTGTGTATGTTGAATATTTACGTAGAATATTGAAAGTCCATCTTTTCCAGCATCATGTGTTGGTAGGAATCCAAAATGTTGTAGCGAGATAATGATAATCAATGTTAAATTATCTTCTAGGTCAGCGGGTCCATTTATGTAACACTATGGTTATGAACCGAAACTAAAAATGGACATACATTAAATAGATTTCATAAGCATCTTCAACAAGACATTATATCGAAATATGCACATATTACTTTGAAGATATATTTAAAAAAAAAATATGTATATATGTACATATCTCCACTCATGTCTTTAGTTGCCATTTTATTCCCACTGGATTCCGATTTATTTTAAGTAAATGTCTCAGTCGATTCCTAGTAATTATGGTTGGGGTTTTTAAATGTTTTCGAATGGAAGATCCAAGTTTCATCGAAGAATATTCCACTTATATTATCTACAGACTTAAACACGCCTTTCATTTTATTCTAAAAACCAGATGCTTCGGTTTGCATTTCTGACGAAATATATTACACAGGAAGTTTCAATGTGACAGTGTGTTTTAAGGCTGATTACGTAAAGTTTCTGCACAGTCCATTTTCTGAATCGCATCTGTTTATTTACACACACAAAACCTTGTTCAACAGAAGACAATGGCAATGATTAAAACTTCTGCACACGGATCGCGACATATTGTGGGTTCGAATACCAGGGATGTAATTCAAATACAAGAAATCGAGTCTTTGGTCAGCATCCAATTAATAAGAAGTTGCAACGTGCGCGCACGCAAGTTGACGCACACACATACGCATACACGTTGACACACACACACACATATACACACATATATATGAGTACATCACGAGAATTTAGATATTTATAGAAATAAATTGCTTATAACGGTAAAAAGTAAGGTAGAGAAAATTATTCAAAATTGTTAAAAAATATCCATGGATGGAAAATATGGAAGGCTTCCCTTGGACTCGGAGCCACAGTTTCTGAAAATTCCTTGTATGAAAAAAATATAAATCTTTTTAAGATGGAGAAATGCCATGGATTGCCTTGGTGTGATAGTAAAACGCGCGTAATGTTTACACAAGATGGGGTGGATCAAATTACACACCAACCTCCGATTTCCCCCATAAAAGAGCATCCGATATTTACACGTTATTAATTTTAACTTTCTGTATTTGAAATTCCACTGTTAAAAAGAAAATTATTTCTGGCTTCTCGAAATTTCTAAACCGTTATGTCCTAAACAACATGCAATTCTTGCTGGTAAAGAACAGCTTTACATTCCAAGGATTTTTTTGGCACAATGCTAGGACGCCGATCAGATTGTAGATAATGTGGGGGCGATTCCACGGGCAAACTTCAACATTTTTTATCCAAGTTTTATATGCTGTTATATATTTCTCATCATTCTGTCTGGGTTTACGTTCTGAGATTAATTTTGGCCAGGTCAGCTTTCATCGTTTAGGCATTAATTTAACAATTCCAGCCAAGGAACAACGTCGCTGTAATCAACTAGACACCCGCCCCCAAATTTCCGACCTTGTGCCTTTCTACTCAAAGGATCATTTGTAAATTTCTCTAAGTCGTGTTCCGCCATTAAAACGATTTTTATATAATTCTATATTTTGCTTCATATATTATATTAAAATTTGCGTGTATCAAAACATTTTGACGAAATGTCTGCTTGCAAAATGAACATATTAAAGAACACATAATAATGAAAAATTATTAGACTATTGAATAGTGCCTAATGATATACGTAAGCTGCTTGCAGTTTTGAAACTTACCAACAGCTGAAATAGAAAAAAAAAAATAAACGTATCTTAGATATAGTATACTGTGGAGAAGACTAGCACGTACATGATATCATTAAATAATTAATTTCTGACTGGATACGGTTAATGATACTGTTAACGATGTTATGCTAAAAATGAGAGGAATTGATATGGAGAAGTAGATTCAGCAATAGGATATGAATTTTAAGAGAAGTTTCTCTCCAGTTGTAAACAAAATGTGAGATGTTTGCGCGATATCATCATTGAATTTCCATGGGATTGCTTGGATTTGAGAAGACAGTATTTGTTTCTCTCTCTTGGTATTAATACAACACGCAGATAAGATTAAAAAGGCAAAGCAGTGAATGACCATCGTTGTACATCATAATTTTCAAGCAGATACGAAGGTGTTCCTACTTTGATGGTATCGCGAAACGCCTGGCTGGAGGCCCAACCTTCCAAGTTCTTTTACAAACTGTAGGACCGCTTCAATAAGTGTATGAATGTGAGAGGTGAATATGTTGAATAAAATCATAATTAACTGATTTTCCAGTATTTTCTTTTATCCGAAGCCAGGACGTTTTCAGCACCCACTCCTAGATGACTTTCAGACATGTATATACTACATCATAAATATCTTTAGAATTACCAACAGTTATCATTGAACATAAAATGGAGCAATTCATACCATCTCAAATTACACGAACTTCACACCACATCGAAATATTAATTCTGTAATTTGGGAGACAAATGGTTAGCTACTGCCGCCACCTATAACCCACATGATCTTTGTCACCTACTAGTGTATGTGCCATTCTTCCAAACAACTCAGCAATATTCTGAAGTTCGCCCATTCTCGTGCACTTGAGAGTAGAAAAATTTCACACGCACTCATGAACTCTATGATTCTTAGTTGATCTAAGATATGTTCTGTATACATCCCAATGGAAGCCAGGCAGAATAAATATAACACATCTTAAACCGAGCCCAAACAGATTCATTCTATTGTAGGTATTATCGGAATTAACTCACAAAGAGTAAAATACAAGATTGCAGACATAAATTATGATATCTCTATTAGAAACGGTACAGTATTGCTGAGTATGAAGTTGGATGGTGATTAATATAGAGATGTGTTTTATCTACTGCATTGAATCAATATATTGCACTTATTCGTCGAGTTTCTACCAGCTATATGACTACCTTCACTATAGAGATAACCTCATTTATAAAGCAACGATAAGAAAGCCAATAGAAATTTATAGCGATGGGTTTATTCAAAACATGCCCTTACATCTACTTCAGACAAACATTTCAATGTAATGCATTTTCTTCTCTACATTAATCGCTATACATTATGGGATATATAATTATTTGCTCATATGAATTGTGATATCTGCAGCAATGCCGACAGGGAGTGCAGTTTCTAATGAAAGTTATGATCATGTTTATTCTGACAATTTATCGAACCTAGAATCAAGTGATATATTTACCTTGTCTTGCACAGAGTAACAATATTCAAATGGTCTTTATTTTGCACGACTACCTCTTCCATTAAGGTTTAAGAAGTATGTATGTTCCTTATCACGAATACAAATATTGCAACTATTCTTGAGCTCGGGTGCATGATAATATGCAAGCATCGGAATTCCTATACAATAGAATGTCAAAGGTAACATAAATCATTTACTTTTGATGTATCATAGTTACAGTTCTTCATAATAATAATTGTGGTAGTTTTAGAATTAGATGAACAACGCTCACATTACGTTGACTTACATAAATATATTTCAATTCTCAGGATAACTGAGATTCAATATTATCAATCTTGGATTCTGTTTATAATTCGTAATTCTCCTTGTCATTTCATTTATATATGAACTTTAATCATTCGGAAATAGGAGGGTTTGTATGATTTTTTGATCGGCTATAAAATTTCTGGAATTGGTGTCTAATGCACCACAAACATACGATTTATAATTGTGTATCCTTTGGCAGTGTCCTTAGTTGATAGGCTTATATAGAAGCAACAGTTCGTTACAAAGTTACTCTTCTACGGTAGCAAAGGGAATTGTGTATAGTAGTTGATATATTTACAGTATTTTGTGATCCTTCTTATTTAGTAACTTATGATATATTGCATCGAAGTTAAAATTATATTTAATCCTAAAATTATTATACAATGTGAATATTAGAAACACACATCGCTGCTTTTGAGAGGGTGTACAAACCTTCATAAAGATAATAATGGTGATAAATGTAAATAATACAATAAATAAAAATGAACGTTATGTTACCTTATAATTAGAACAATCTTTAAATCTGATTGATTAACATTTCCAGGATATTATCGCAGTAAAGCAATCAACCTATTTCAACTGCTTCTCTCTTCGGGCTTTTGACGTGAGTGTGCGTACATGCTTGTGTGGTGTACCTGTTTGTGTAGTATAAGTGGTTGTGTGTTCGTGGATGGATTTGTGTGTCTGCATGTTTATGCATGTTTGTGCATGTGTGTATTAATGTGTGTATGTATATATGTGTATGTATATATATATATATATATATATATATATATATATATATATATGTATGTATATATGTATATATATATATATATATATATATATATATATATATATATATATATATATATATATATATACATGTATATACATATATATATATATATATGTATGTATATATGTATATATATATATATATATATATATATATATATATATATATATATATATATATATATATATATACATGTATATACATATATATATATATATATATACATGTGTATATATATATACATGTATATATATACATGTATATATGTATATATATATGTATATATATTTTTAATCAATTTCTAATCGCTGTTTATTTATTTATTTATATTATTCTATTGCATTTTTAATCGATTTTTATTCTTATGTATAAACATTTTCACCTCCCTTTACTAATTTGGTTTTTGTGGTCTATGTTGTACGTCTTATATGTGGTCATTGGTGGGCTACGGCTTTTCGAGTCGATGACCTAACGGTTTTATGCTGCAATTATATTATATATATATATATATATATATATATATATATATATATATATATATATATATATATATATATATACACGCACAGACACACACACACAGATATGACAAATATAGATATTCGTATATGTTCGATTATGGCCACGCGCACATATATATATGTACTGGTGTTTGTGTCTTTATTTAGAAGTTTTGGTTTATAAATAATTATGTGGATTTCAGTCTCTCTCCAGAGGTTGCAAAATTATGTTTGATTCACTGTGACTAAGAGTAAGCTGTACCAATGATTGATATGGAAATGTTTATGCGTCAACAATAAATCAAAATCATAAGCATAGATATTTTCGTAGGGTTCTATATTTGCATTTCATAGCGCATCTCAATTTACTAGAGTATATAACTTTAGGAAAATCGGTAGAAGCATTATGCGGTATACAACGTAGAATGTATACATTAGATGCATATCATCTTTTTACTTTTAATTAATGTATATATGCTGTTAAAATTTCAGCACGTATAATTTTATCACTAGCATGAAAGACCAACACAAACCCATAGCTATGAAATATACAATAACATTTGCGTACATATTTTATTCCCTGAAACATAAATGTTTTCATTTTAGTTAACATTATACACACATGTAAAATGAGCCCAGAATAAAGAAACTAATGTTGAAGTTAGAATATTTTCACCATAAAGTTATAAGATCAACCGTTACTTGAGACTAAAAGCAAAAGATGAAGACATGATTAATGAATCGTTTTAGACAAACATCGAAGAAATTTAGGAGCTGATATCAGTTTTAGATATTTAGGCAATATCTAATCGTTAACGGATAGCATACCTGTCTTGTCGGTCTTTTAGATATATATATATTTACGGTATATACGAATACCTATCATCTCAGTGCACTGCGACCGAGACAAGAGACTGAAGATCTAGAAAATTTGAAATGGTAAATACTATAGCATAATCTGTCTGTCTGTCTCTCTGTATGTCTATCTATCTATCTATCTATCTATCTATCTATCTATCTATCTATCTATCTATCTATCTATCTACCTGTCTGTCTATCTATTTATCTCTATACGTATAACATTTGTCAAGCTTTATCATATTTCCGGACGGTAGTATCTTTGAAAATAACATATATAATCTGTCATGGATGTATTTATGAAAAATATCACAAATTGAACAACTAGCAGTCATCGTCGGAAATGCAATGTGAACTTCTGCTTTGGTATCGATGACGAGTGTAATATTGGTATCTACCGTTCAACGAATTAATCATTTCATTCATTTGGCTATTCCGTAGGTTCATTTACATTAACATTATGTCCATATTGGTCCAGCATGAGTATGTACAACAAAGCTATTTCACTGAATTATATGCATACTTGATACAGTTGTAAACACTCACTATGTATTCATTTTCTTCAACTTCACAGATAGAAATAAAGTAGATACCCTACAGCTAAAACGAATAATCAGATAGCTTCAAATCACTGCCTAAAAATCTAGTCATTACCAATTATATCATCTACCCTACAACAATTAGCGCTCTGACTAGTTAAAATAAAGACATTATAAATGCTTCAGTGAAAAACAAACTTTTTTTATAGGAATATAGCGGAACAACTGATTAATAATAATAAAATATTTGTCTTAATTACTTTTATCAGTTAAATGAAGTGAAAAGACTTGTTTTATAAATCCAATAGTATTATGTAATATTTCGATAAACACTGAACTAATGAGACTTTCTCTATTCTTTCCTAATTTCTATACATCAACTTGTATTTTTGTGCTGCTTTGAGGCAAATACATTCACACATTTGCGCTCTTAACTTTCAATGAGAGGAGATCTTGTCCAAAACTACTTGTGTGGTATCTCTGATAGACCTCAAGGCATTGTCATTGTTATGTACCATTCAGTACAATAACTTGACAAGTATCAGGAGCGATGATACATTATTTACAGCACAGCGAATTTGAGAAATCTTAAATGTTTTCAATATCAAAATGCTGTGACCAAAGTCTTCAGTCAAAAGCACTTATAACTTTATGACATGTAGGGGTATCAAATCAGGATTCAATGGAAGATACTACTAACTGTTCTTCTAAGTGTCTTTGAATAGCTCTCTGCGATAGAGGCAAAACGTGCAACTGTGTTGATTGCTATTTCATGTGGATTTGTTACTGTTTTCCTCAGCGTGTCTACTCATGCATGAATTTTTTTCAACAGCAAGTTACAATAACGTTCATTCCATATATAAATATGCCTATGTAATTATGTAAATGTAAGTTTCTCCAGATTCTCATTTGCTGCATATGTTGTTCTTGAAATTGGTGTCAGCTATTCTCAAATATTCCGTTGCCCTAATCATAGCATAATGCAATACAATTTCACTTGCTTAACCATGCTCAACTGCTTATTGATTTTACGTTTTCTTATATTATTATTTATTTTGCCCTCCAATTGCTATAAGTTTATTAGTATGTTCTGATATTGGTATATGTCTTTCGGTGTTAACAACTATGTAGATAGTGTGGTTCTTGTTAATTGTCGAATCAAGGTAGTGAAAAGAAAATAATAGTGCAAAAGCCTCCGGGCCTACCTGAAATATCACACATGTATTTTCAGTCTTCCCCTGCATGGAAGGAGAGAAAAAGAGAGAGAGAGAGAGAGAGAGAGAGAGAGAGAGAGAGAGAGAGAGAGAGAGAGAGGGAGAGAGAGAGAAAGAGAGAGGAAAAGAATGGGTGTATTTGTTTTTTAGAAATAGAGAAAGACAATAAGACAGAAGAGGAAGGAAATAGTAAAGTTGAACGAGATTTGTTTTAAAGACTTCATCGTAATTCTGTTGAATTTTGGAAACCGCTACTTCCACTTCATTTAACTAATAGAAATAATTAGACAAACATAATAATATTAGTGAGTTATTCAGTGGTCATTATCTTTTTTAGCAAATTTGCATTTCATTGGAGCATTTATAATGGATAGCATTTGACTAGCCACTCACAGCGTTAAATGTTGTAGAGTAGAAGATATAATTGTTAATGAGTTAGTGATTTGCATTATCTTAAAGGTATCTATTTTTACCATCGTGAACGGAAGAGAAAATATTACAATCTGAGCAAAAAATCAAAAGTACAGAATTCAGAATCTATACAGATACTACAAATGCTTTTAGAGTATGCACAATAAAATACGCATTAGAACGTTTAATTTTGATGCTGAAACGTGCATTCTCTTTTCGATATTATTTAAGCTGAATAAGTCGGGGATTTCTGTTATTGGCATCTATACCGGGTAACAAAGTGTAACGTATATTACTGGATGGGGTATAGTACTATTAATTTCTATTAAAAATACCGTGCAAGATATTTGATATAATGCAGGTTATTTCTAATAATTTGTCATATTGCTAAAAGCACAAGTCGTGAGAGTTGCGATTACTGATATCATTGTTTTGTTGGTAAATTAAAAATGAAGATACATTAAGTAACAAATTCAACAACGGCAGTGGATAGGTACAGGCACTCGCCTCATATTTATGCGGATCTGAATTTGATCAATCTTTGTTGCAGTTTTAGATGGGTGACTAACTATTTCCATGGGATCGTGCAACCGAGTGCTAATATATTTTATGTACGGCGATATAAAATGAAACACCTGTTCACTTACATTTAACGACAGAAAAAAATTTGAAACAGTATAATGAAACTGTAAATGTGAATATTTAATCTTAATATAAATACGAATAATAGATATAAAATGTTTGTTTCTAATTTAGGAACAAAGCCATACATTTCTTTAAGTGTGCGAGCTACATGTGACCTTGGCGGAACTTAAGTTTTTACTGGAAACGTTTAGAGTAAATATGTTAACGCCTTTCTCGAATCTCTAACGATTCTTTCATTCTGCAATATTTCGAAGATTGCAATAATATTGACGTGGAATTCATTACAACTAACACAACTTGTTTCTTTTTTTAGTAGGGTAGGGCATATTTATATATAAATTGATACTATTAAACTGCTATAATATAGTTTATCTGGCACTCGAGAGAATAGTAACAGTTGACACTGAATATGATCGAAACGGAAATATTACACAACTTGCAGTTCGGATTGAAATCTATGAGTCAGTGATTATAATCATAAAAATAATTATATTCATAATATTGCGAATAGAAGCGTGACTACAAACCCTGAATGAAACAACGACCTTTAAGATACAGGAAGAGGCAATAATCAGAATGCGCATTGGGAGAAATATTTACAGATCTTTAAAAATTGATGATAAATTTTTGATGAGTCTAATTTACTAAAATATTCCATGACAATATCTTTTATATATTTTTTCTATTCCATTCGTCTAAAACATAATTTTATTGTATTAAAGAATTATTCTAGTGCGATATCTACTAAAAGATAAACTACAGTTTCTTTTTTTTTTCTGTTTTGGAAATTATTAATCGAATAATATTTTCAAAATGCAATATGAATACAACAACTGAAGGACATTCGAATCAGATTTAGAGATATATGCGACATTGCTAAATAAATTATACAGTCCGTTAGAGAAGTTGGGTTAAAATGCTATAGATTATGATTCATAATTTAACAATACAGTATTTCGATTTTAAAAGGCGCGTGCTGATTTGTCTCACTCCCTAACGTTTTCCGATATATTTAACGTACATTCGACTGACAAGATTATGATGCAAGATTATTAGCAGCAGTATGCAGATTTGCAAAGAAAATTAAATGCACATATTGCAATTTAGTAACAAATATCTTCAAACGTGAATTAAAGATTCAACGCCGTGTATTTGCCTTATATCTAAGAACGAAACCCATATTCTTCTCTGAATGACAATATGTATTATATCTGGAAGACATTTCTTCTTTAGATCTTATTTTTAGAAAAGTATATTAATAATGTACTATAATGACTAAAAATAACTAAATGGCAACACCACGTCTACACGCAAGCATGCACAACATTATTCTTTTAGCGACTTCTGACATTCGATTGCAACGATGCTGAAACCATGTTGAGACAAAGATTTAGAAGAAAATGTTAAAGCCAGTACGTTGGCTTCAACATATTTTGTCAAGTATTTCAGGATGAAATAAAATTAGAAAGTGTGTCGCGACAAGAGGCAAAACTGGGACAGAAGAAAATAATACCAAATGTGTTTTTGACTTAGTTGCCTGATACTTGTCAATACACACAGTTGACGATGATTAAAATCCAGGTACTATTTTCATAATTTCATTCGATGTCGCATCTACTAGAATCTAATTTACATTTATTTATATTTTATTGCTGACCTGTATTGATTTTTTTATAAAACTGGACGTGGGTAAACCTTGACGTTATGTTAAAATTTAGAATTACTGCTGAGGAAATTATTACAGTATAAATGCAATTTATACTGTAATTACGTACTGGCTTTAACATTTCCTTATAAATCTTTGTCTCAACATGGTCTCAGCATCATTGTAATCGAATGTCAGAGATCACTAAAAGAATAATGTTGTGCATGCTTGTGTGTAGACGCGGTGTAGCCATTTAGTTCTTGTTAGTCACTACTGTACATTATTAATATATTTTACTAAAATTTGCTGTTTATAATGTAATAATTTTCTCAGTAAATTTTCTGTTTAGTGAACCAACTTTATTGAATAGGTGGAACGTAACAGTAGAGCCCATTAGTTATAATGTTATCTCTGCATCACATGCCTATCACAGGTATGGCTAAAACATAAACAACTATTTTTAAATGATATATATTTATTTCTGTATTTTAAAGCATTCACTTACAAATATTTCAAAAGTACATACTTCGTCTGTGTGTATATGTAATACCTGTAGCTGCATTGGCTGTGTGTCTGTTTATAAACGTGTATGAATATAGATAAACATTTATATTTTCATGTAAGGAGCTATCTCATGCACAATATGTGTTTGATATTAACGATACGCCAAAGCTATTTATTGCCAAGATATATTTAAATTAGTCAAAATGCAATACCAAGCGAGTGCCGTTAGCAATATTCATACCTCTTGTGAATTAATCTCTCAACCACACAAAACATGCTGAAAGGATAAATACATTAGCTAAAATGTAACTTATTTACAATGTAACTTATCTCCTTAAAATATACATCTTTGTTGCCTCGAGACATAATGTTTCAATGAAATAATACCAAATAAAAAATAAAGCTATGCACAGCCTATTAGTAAAATGTTAAACTGTTTAAATTTGTACGTTAAAAAATTCACGTTACTGAAGTTTAAATATTATTAGGTTAGTAGTGATAAATTACTTTTTATTATCAAGGTTCGGATGCGTTATGTCTTTATTCATATAAATGTATCATACTTTCAATGCCAATAAATATTTCTGCTTCAATCGACATCAAATCTTTAGAAGAATTTTACATTAAATAGCTGCTTTGAACGAAATAATTGACAACGTTATGAAGAAAACGTATTACTTTCCCTTTTGTTAATGTTAATTTTAATATTATTCTCTTGGCACGATATAAGTTCTACTGTTACTCTTTTATGAAGCTGAATACATAATCGAAATTTCTAACATAATGAAAAATGTTCAGATGTTAAGCATTCAGCAACACAGAGTATGCAGCTTAATCGAGGATGTAGTCGTAATCTTTATCTTAATAAATAAAGTTTATGAACATATACGTGAGCATGAGAATAGTAATAAAAACATTTATAAAACGTGAAATATCTACAGCTCCAGCTGATGTTCATTTATCACTTTAAAATATACTAAAGTATATTCAAGTATTCGACAAATGGAATTGCGGATATAGTTTCGGTAAAGTTTCCCTAACTACAGTCTGAACTGCATTTGACATAATGAAAAACACTCTCCTTAAAAGGTGAATGTAGTGTCGTTAGAGATTTGCACTGAATACCTTCTGATTGATAACTGGTTCAACAGCCTGCGATCAAAGGATGACGAGGTTATTTGCCAGTTATACTCCTACTGCACGCACAAATTAGGTTGTGGAGATAAGCTACGGGAATCAGTGGTACTACCTACATTTCTGTCAATCACTCACTAATTATCATCCCTAGCTTTCTTAATTTTCGCCTGATGTGCATGAGACTGCTCAGAGTACAATCGAAAACAAACTTGATATTTATAAAAATACTAAGGCTATGTTTCCCTCAACACCAATTACCCGTACACATGTAGAACATTATTATGAAAAGTAAATCAACTAATTGGTGATTTGTGTATATTTATTATACAAGAATATTATATATATATATATATATATATATATATATATATATATATATATATATATATATATGTAAGCACATACACATAAATGTGACTGCGTATGAATGTAAGTATATGTAATTAGGTGTGTATATGCAAATGGATTTAGACGATAGTTTATAAATGAGAATTGCGACTCTATTACGTTGCAACGAAAAATTGTGAAATATTGGTTTTGAAAATGCGGTGGCTGGAAATCAAATGTGTGTTTATAGATATCGATCAGGATATTATGAGGCTGAATGGAAATTCAAATGAACTGAAACAAAGCTATTCATTTTCATCAATAATATTTACATTTATCTATTAAATAATTACTGTTTGTTTTATATTATTTAATATATTCCTCTTATTTACAAGCTTTACGCTTTGTTTCTGAATAATAATTTGTATAAAGTTAAAAAAAAAAATGATATGAAATACATTAAAATTATAAATTTTAAAAACCTAGATCAATAAATTATTGATGTTATTATATTGTTACTTTGACAGCCTTGCAGCTGATATTCAACTTGAAGTATTTATTCTCGAGTCAGTCATTGCTTTCGATACCATCTCTGTACACAACTCTGTTGACGTAATATATTTTTCACTGTAACAACAAAATACGTTGTTGGGCATTTTATCTGTATTACTGTCATTTAAAGTGAACTACGGTAGTATGAACATTGGAAAATATAATAATGACATTACTGTACCGCTAAAAGCCTATGGGGTACGGGGTCTTGTGACGTATTTTTTCTTAGTGTGAGAGGAACGTCGACGTGAAGTAGTGCAAATAGAATATTATATCAGATTCTAAGATAAAAAGAACAAGTGCTATCTCTGCTTGACAGAATTAGAAGGCCATGAGCCGGTTTAAGGCTTATATACACATAACTGATCGGATATCATACACATTTGGTTCAAAATGTTTGAAAATGAGAGCACTTCCCGTCAGAATGATCAGAAATAACTAAGGAAGAACGTAACGAAAGCCTGCACCTCATAAACCGTTTCACCTTGATACACATATATAAAATCAATTATAATCATTAACTGTAAACATTCCTATCTCTATCGGAAACATCCAAATATAATATGACTTTGAGAGTAGGAAGGAACATATACATGATATGTTGGGTTTCGATTTGCATAGATGCTTTGTCTTGTTTATTTTTTCGCCACTTAAAAATACATATTAAGTATATTTTCAATCTCTTCAAAGATGATTTTGTAAATATTACTATAGCATGAAACAACAATTGCATTATATCTGTTAAAAACTTTGTTTCTTTTAATTCATTTCTATATATTTATACACTCAATGAAATAATTTTTTATCGCGGCCAATTTTCTGTTAAGTGTTCTGATCCTTCATTTATCCATCAGCTCTTACATAATTAGATTTAAACATATGTATAGAGAATATGATGTTTAAGTCAGGTGAACATCATAATAATATTCGTCGTCATTGTCATTGTTCATCTTCACCATAATCACTATAACGTCGTCTTCATCATCATCATCATCATCGTGGCAATATTGAGTCGTATCAGGTTAAACTTTAGAATGCACATGTTATCTTACAGGAGTCAGCGGATTATGATTAAATACTTGTGCTTTCTTGTGTTCTTTTTTCATTTCCCAAGTAAAACCATTTGCCTTATTATAAAATTAGGTAGATTAACGGTTTCGATCTTTTCTTCCTTACGGTATAAGAACACCAGAACTATATCCAAAAGAAATTGTAAATTTCAGAGTGCAGATTAGGTTCAACCCCAAAATATTATGGCGTCTAGACACAGCACACATGAATTTATGTTTCGTTTTAAAATTATTTTATTTCAAACATTACATATGTGCTAAAGTCAACACAAATGAGCATTTTCTCTTGCTTATAGAACTGAAGGTGTGAAAAAAAAACTTGATTTTATCCATTAAGTAACGTCTACCATACAAATATAGATTCACTGCTGAAAGCTTTCAGTAGTTAGAAAAATAGTTATGCTTAATTTGTTTTCTTTCATTTTAACTTTTAATCGATATTGGTAGTGTTAAAATTGATTTAAAACAACATCACTAGAGATTGTGTTTTTTTAAAGCAGATTACAAAATAGCAGATGAAAAATCAATTCCTCTAAGAAACACAATTGAAAACAACGTAACATGATTATATAACCTGGATCTTATCTCCTTTATTATTAGAACTATCAATGTTAATAATATCAATAAGAAATATTGTATTTTTAGTTGGAGTAGGCGTTGTTATTTAACTTGTTATAGGGGGTCGAAGTTTGTTTATCACCAGAGTTACATATATATTCTATAGTACTTTAAGTTACACCCAGTATCTGGGTTCAATTCGCACGGAATCAAAATTGCTTCTTGTCATTTGTTAGCCGGTTCATGATATGTAGAGTGACTGATATATAAATTAAATCTGCACTGTCTACACACATAGCTTTGTTGCAGTGTATGCAAAGAACGACTGTACTCATTATAACAACGTTATACATTTCGGGGAGGGGAAACAGTACTGTCTGATACTTAATTATCGAACAGAGAAGGATGAAATTAAAATTAAGTCTTCCAGGATTCAATCTATGAATGAAATGTTTCCGAATCTTATAATTAAATTCAGTGCATGAAATGTACTGCCGTATATACAATGCTGATGACAGTTGGCATAATAGTTATATTGAGGATGCAATTCTTTGCCGAATTCCATTCCCTCAGCTTACTTGACAGATGATATTAGTAGAGACCTTATGTTACATGAGCATAACTTAGAGGAAAACAATCCTGTTTTATATTATTGTTACCTCAGTTTGCACGCCTGGCAAAAAAACCTAACGGCATTCTGTCCGGCTGCACTTACAGTGTTCAAATTCCGGGGTCATCCTGAGTTTATCCTTTCGTGGTCGATAAAGTAATTACTGTTCAGGACTGGAGTCAATGTAACTGACTTAATCCCTTCACGATACTGCATAATTTCTGTCAAAGTTTGAAATCAAATCATGTATACCACTTTCAACGACAGCGAGATTGCAGAACCGTTACTTCGCTGGACAAAATGCTTAGCGGCATTTCTTCCGACTTCACGTTCTCATTTCAAATACCGCCAAGGTAGACTTTGCCTTTCATCGTTTCGGAGCCGATAAAAGTACTACCATTTGAGTACTGGGCTACATGTATTCGGCTAGCTCTGTTTTTGAAATTGCTGGCATTGTGCTAAAATTTGAAACCAATTTTACCACTACCTTCTTGAAGGGGCAAATTGCATCACACAATTGTAATTTTTGTGCCTTCCATAAATAATTATTTTTGTTACTGGCGACAAAACTTGAATATAAAACGTACTTCGGTTTCTTCGTACGTTAGCTCAGAGAAGAGATTTTACTTGTCACAGTCATTAGATTGCAGCCACGCAGGGGTACTTCTTTGAGATTTCTGTCGAATGAATCGACCTAGTAGTTATAGTCTTGGATTTATTTGACCGAACCGCAATGTTACTGCGATGCAACCACATCAACACTGGTCAGCTAGCGGTGGTGGTGGTGGATAAACACGAAAAGAAAGACACGTACACATAGAAGCACACACGTACGCGCACCCACACATATATTCGACGAGCTTCTTTTCTTTCCGTTAACCAAATCTACCGACAAGGTTAGTCGACCCGAGTCCATAATAGAAAATACTTGCCCAAGGTGTCATGCAACGGGACAAACGAAACCATGAGCTTGAGCAAGTTTTTAGTCACACAACCAAGCCTGGGCCTGTAAAATAGGAATGTATCTATTATATTAGTCCTTTTCGCCGATCTTTTAAAGGGGATGTAAAGAAGATAACACCGTTGTCAAATCGTCTTAGTGAAAACAGAGAAACAAAGACACACACTTCGTGCACACACACACATACACACTCACACACGTATCTATGCTTCTCTCCTCATCTCTCTCTTCCTCACTCCCTCTTTCTCTTCCTCACTCCCTCTCTCTCTTCCTCACTCCCACTCTCTCTTCCTCACTCCCTCTCTCTCTTCCTCACTCCCTCTCTCCTCTGATATAAGTTTACTGAATATAAAAGCATGTTATTTTGATGATTAATATTGTAGAGAACGAAACTGTCATACTGTCAATTTCAATTAACCTATATGTTTTGTAGTAAAG
>NC_142935.1:18415921-18443421 GCF_046866305.1 Octopus bimaculoides
CTCATGATATTTATGTTACGTCTATACAAGGTACAAGGAAAAAAGTGAAATTATAGCATGAAACTTTGAATAGCCTGGATTCTATACACACACAAACACAAACACAAACATACACGGACGCATTTACAGACACACACGCACATATAAATATACATACATACGTATATACATCTATGAATATATATATATATATATGTGTGTGTGTGTGTGTGTGTGTGTGTGTATGCATGGATGGATGTGTACACATATGTGCGTGTGTATATGTATATACATACACACACATATATATATATATGCACGTATATGTATATATATATATATATATATATATATATATATATATATATATATATATATATATATATTATATATATGCGCGTATACTTAGATGCGTATAAGTTTCTATAATATTAATGGTTAAATATATTTTTACGTTTATATCTGTATGTATGTATGCATGTATGTATGCATGCATATATCTATTTATCAATCAATCTGTCTTTATCTACCTATCTACCTGCATGAGTTGAGATAGAGTGAGTGAGAGAAAGAGAGAAAAGTAAATTTGGCATTCTTTTGTATTTAAACTTAAAATGGTGCCTTGTGTTTGAATATACATATTGTTGAGATTTGTCTATTCTTATTAATATTACATGTTTCCTTTGAACAGAGACCAAATTAATTTTTGTCAATTGTTTGTAATATAACTTTTGGAATTTATACTCTCAAGTTACCATTCATATTCAAAATTGTATTGCATGTGAAGTCATTTTTCAATTCTACCTATTTCTTCTTAAAGAAATCAATTCTGTTAATTTCGCAGCAGTTAAGAATGCAAACTGTGATATTGTAGTTTAGAGCATACTGGATTTCAAATTAATGTAGTTCTATTTTTGACATATTCGATGTAATAAAATGTTGCTCGTTACGTTTATGTAACTAACAAAATATCAACATATCCGCCTGTCTGATAGTCTGTATGGCTGTTGCGAACCTTATTACAAAAGGTTTATATATATGTGTATATATAGGAAAATTCAAGATATTCAGAACTTTATATTAAAATTCTTACAAGCTTTTTCCCACTGCGATATAAGTTACAGATGCATATGGATACTACACAACGGCTCTCCAGAAAACACTCTAACTATCTAGTTATATAATTTTCCGATACAATAAAGTGTTCCCTGATGACCAGGGCATCTAGATGCCTTTAGGACTTCTATGCATGTAGGAACAACTACTACATGCATATATATATATATATATATATATATATATCACGAGCGAGAGAGAGAGAGAGAGAGACGGACGCACACACACACACACACACACACACACACACACACACACACACACACACACTCACACACATTCACCATTCACAAACTCGTATATTTGATATTTTATTCGCAAGTATGCAAGCAGTGCAATGATGAATAAATCCCCTTGAATAAATTGCAATGTATTAGTTAAATAGTTTCTGATGATATCACTGATATAAGACATACGTAAAGTATTTATCGAAAAGATTAGCTAAAATAATTACCTCATGACAGTGATAAGAAAGTAAACCAAAACAATTTAGTAGAAAGTAATGCAGCACGCATTTTGTTGTAGAGTAAGAAAGTAATAAGAGTATTTCAAAAACTTTAAACTTCATCTTCATGCTTTGGGTAGTAGTTTCGAAATTCGAACCGTCAAATTCAATGTTTGAAGTGCATATTTTTCCAGTTTTTAAAAAATGCACTTTATTTCTCACATTCGACATATGCGTCTATTTTATTTTGTATACTTTTCGTATTCTTTTTAGAATATGTTTAAATTTTAGGGTGGAGGTGCAATGGCTTAGTGGTTAGGGCAGCGGACTCGCAGTCATAGGATCGCGGTTTCGATTCCCAGACCGGGCGTTGTGAGTGCGTATTGAGCAAAAACATCTAAAAGCTCCACGAGGCTCCAGCAAGGGATGGTGGCGAACCCTGCTGCACTCTTTCACAACTTTCTCTCGCTCTTAATTCCTGTTTCTGGTGTGCCTGTAATTCAAAGGGTCAGCCTTGTCACACTGTGTCAAGCTGAATATCCCCGAGAACTACGTTAAGGGTACACGTGTCTGTGGAGTGCTCAGCCACTTGCGCGTTAATTTCACGAGCAGGCTGTATCCGTTGATCGGATCAACTGGAACCCTCGTCGTCGTAAGCGACGGAGTGCCAACAACAACATTTATTTTGTACAGTCTTTATATTCTTTTTAGAATATGTTTAAATTTTAGAACAGAACATTTAGTATTATAGTTATTTGTTACCATATTTTGGTATATAGGTTTTGTAATTATGCTACCGCTTTAAGTGAATGCTAATGTCGATATAGTATAAAACTGTAAACTGTTTTCACATAAGACTCTATGTAAAAATTCTATAAATTTTTTTCCACTATAACTGTTAACTGGAATGTGAGTACTTGACCAATGTTTTATAATAACTCCTCTCCGTCTGTCCATGTGCGTAGGCAGTATTTTTGGCTGAATCTCGTCTTTGTTGTTTAAACTGATCCACCATTAGCCGTCTAATAAATTTTGGATTTCAATGGAGTTATGGTTATCTTCGGTGTAATTAAGAAGAACGTTTCTTAGTTTCGAAGCAGACAATATGAATGATCTTTATCTAAGCGAAGACAAAAATATTTTTACACACGAAACAAAACTTTATTTTATTATCTGGGGCACTATTATTACGAATCACTTTTGATTTGTTCCTAAGCTGAAATTATCAAATTACACTAATGAGGCAGATATAAACTTGTATATTCCCATGGTTCGTAGTATGAGATATATTTTCTGAAGCCAATATATTTCTAGATATATACTTATACATATTCAGCTAATGTATCTCCTTTACATTCATTCATTGTTGTTCATATTAGTGAGCAGATATAAACGTTAATGTATAAATTCACAAACAGTAGGATATGTCATTGTCTTAAAATAATGGGGGAAATTGATATCAAACTATAAATATGAATTATAGCTGGACGTACGAATGTTTTTGTATATCTTATGCAGTAATTTACTGTAATATAATATGTTACATGTGATTTATGTGAGTTCGTAAATTTATTAAATAAAATAACAGAGAAAATACAACTATTCTTCATAATTTCTTGTCTTAGCGTATATGCGTATATTTATTCCATGCCATTTAAAAATATTCAGTAAATCACAAATAAGACAGAATTTAAACTACAAGAAATTAATAATATATCTACGTATAATGTTTTTTTTTTTATATTATACGTTGACAATAATTATGATTACATAAACATTTTATTGGCTGTAACTACCAATTTCATCAAGCATAAGCAGTGGGGATACGGTCTGCATGAAAAAAAGATAAATCATCCCTGGGACAGCGACAGCATGGGTACCACTTGCGCTGCCGCTGCGTTGCTCCCAATTGTTATTCCTTGTTAAATACAAAGCGACTACTTTGGGCCCAGCTAAAAGGTAATTTAATGATACTTGACAATCTGATGCGACCGTATATATTGACAGGGTCGGTACAATATCATGCAGGTCTCATGGGCCGCTTGAAAGATATACTGAAACAAAGCAAATACTGTGATTATTGAGTGTTATCATTATGTCTTTATACGGAGTGACACACTCAAGATAAGCTGGTTTTATCTGTTATTCACAGCAATTCTGTAGTACTAGTTTATTCTAGACGATGATGATGATTTAGTCGCCGACGACCTTATCCGAACTGTTGTAGCTAAATTACCTTACATTTAATGCATACACAATATACATATTGATGCGACCACCGAAAATACAGTTAGCATTATATCCCTATCTCCCGGGCTGGGTTTTGAACCCGTACTCTGGTCAGTTGGGGACAATGGTATTTCCTTTGTCTCGTCGGCAACAACAGCTATTTTTAGCGTAGCTGCCCCCTTTCCGTTCACCGAAAGTTCAGCAGGACAGGAATTGGCGGGAAGCAAGTCGAGCTCTGGGGGTCAGCAGGATCGGTTGTGTCGAGTGGTAGCAGTCGTCCGAAGCAGTTGGACAGAGATGAAGTGGAGATGGACAGAGGCAGTCAGAGAGAGAGGCCGATAGAGACAGAGGCAGTGAGAGAGAGACGGAATTGTAGTGGCAGATTGCCTTGGTCAGTGGAAGTAGCAGACCTGAAGGAAACGAACTTCGTTGTGGTAAATGCTTTTATATTATTTTAAAGAAAAAGAACTCCGAGTTGTTAACTGTGCTGTTGTTAAATGCTACTAAAAGAAAGGAAAAGAAAAGAAATACAAAAGAAAGAAGCAGAAGAACTTTGTTGTCAAATGAAACTTGAGACACGAACTTTGCAATGTAAAAATGATTGAAAAGCTTGTAATTCTTTGGAAACTTTGACAACGTTATTGAACTGTTATGTCATGTATTGGAATTGTTATTATGTAATGCTCTATTCTAATGTTTTGAATGTATTCTGTGATGTTATGCATGTAAAAAACAAAAGGTTACCCAACGCATGGTCTTCGTGTTGTTTCTTCCACCCCTCCTTTGCATGTGTTGTTCTTCGTTGTGTGCTCCAGCCGGGGCTTATTATTGGTCAGGTGACCGAGGCGTGCTGCCAACTCACTGAGCGTACGAGCGTTTGCGCGCGCGCCCGAGTTCCCTCTTCGGTTGAGGGGGTGCTTCGCGTGCGGGCGTTCGTAACAATATATATATATTTATATATGCACACACACACACATATATATGCACACATATATATATATATGTACACATATACATACATTCACACACAGACACACACACATACATTATATGGATATGTATATGTGTGTATGTATGCATATTTAGCCGTGGGGATGCCTTAACAAGGCTGCTTGCTAATCTCAAGTTCAGTCACACTGTATGGCACATTCGGAAGGTGTATTCTAGTATAGCTTTCGGCTGGCTGAAACCTTGCGAGTGGATTTGATAGACGGAAAGGAAAAAAAAACCCGTGGTTTGCATAAGTGTGTGAGTGTGTGTGTGTGTGTGTGTGTGTGTGTATGTGTGTGTGTGTGTGTGTGTGTGTGTGTGTGTGCGTGTGTGTGCGTGTGTACCACGTGTGAAAGTTATGTAGAGAGGAAGCCTATAGAATGCTTCAATGCTTTACGATCTGTTATTACGTTTTTCTCTTCTGACGGTTGTGCCTAATTTTATCTTATAATGAGACATCAATTCACAATGTATTTCCTCTTTTTTTTTCATTCCACTCACCTTTCATTTTCCCACCATCTCCTTTTCTGGCAGCAAGTAATTAATTACCTGATTTAAAATCTGATGGCAGTAGCTATGCTATAACAGAGTGAAATGAGGAGCTGCAGTAAGGGTTGTATTCCTGTGTTTAGTAATCAACGGACAAACTGGCTGCATCAGTAATGGAATATATGACATCTTCATACGATATACAAAACAATTTTAAGCAATGCATTTTAACTACGAGCGACATTTTATCGAATATCTTAATGATTGGTAGCACGAAGGATTTCTGCGATCTGTAATGTCATTTATGCAGAAAAAAACATCTACTAACAACTGAGATTATTCAAAAACCTTATAGCTAATGATAGTTTGGCATGATATGTATATTGTAGTAGCAGATAAATAGCTAAATGTGAAAACTGAAAACTGTATTCATTAACATGAAATATATTCCATCTGGATTGTATGCTAGATGTAATTTTGTATATTAATTTATGTATACATACATATATACTTATATATATGTAAATATATATATACATACATGCATACACACACACACACACACACACACACACACACACACACACACACACACACACACACACACACACACACACACACACACACATATATATATATATATATAAAACAAATAATAAATGAATATATGCATATATACGTACAAGTATGTGCATACCTACATCTACCTGTGGATCTTTTTTAAAACGGGGGCCACATTTTTCATTAACGAAACACTTTGAAACTTGGAACACTGGTAGAATGGGTCATATAAAACATCTTTTTCTCTTAGTCTTCTTTAAAAAGAAAGAAATTCATAAATTATTCCATGTTAAAGTTGTCGTATTTCTGTAATTTCAACCAATCACTGACGTCCATTCAGCCGATATACATTAAGTGCCGACTACATAAACAAACGATTCTGAAACAATTAATCCTAACCCTAACCCTAACTCTAACCCTAACCCTAACCCTAGGGTTAGGGTTAGGGTTAGGGTTAGGGTTAAAGCAAATTTAAAATGAAAAAAGCAAATAAAACGAAGAATCGTTTGTTTATGTAGTCGGCACTTAATGTATATCGACTGAATGGACGTCAGTGATTGGTTGAAATTATCGAAATAAGACAATTTTTTACATGAAATAAATTCGAATACAAAAATATTTTTCTGTTCTATAACACAAAATAGATAAGTATACGAAGTTTGAAAGTCTTTCGGTACCAAAAACACTACGTAAAAAATTAATGAAAAATGTGGCCCCCGTTTTAAAAAAGATCCCTACCTGTATATATAGGTGCATATCTGTGTACAGGACGTTGCAAACAAAACGTAGACAAAAAAAATAATAATAACCAGAGTACAGAAAACACACAGGCCACATAGAGAATATTTTCCTTCAACAGCTGCCACCATTCTAACACAGGCGTTTCGAAAAGTTAGGTGTATAATGGTATAATGCTCAGTAATAATTCCATCATTTATATTGGTATTAAATTTCGGCTCAAGGGCAGATATTTTAGTGGATGATGTAAATCAATTACATCGACACCGATGTACAACTGGTACTCATTTTATCAATTCTGAAAAGGTGAAACGCAAAGTCAGTCTTGCAGAATAAATCTAGCATTTATAATGACTGTAATGTATCAGCGTGCGGTTCATGCTCAGTTTCAGTAATGTACTTTACGCATAAATGTTACACACTGTGTACGTTTGAGGCCCACATATTGTTGAGTAGACCCTAACATAATGAAGACCATAATCAAATGAAAGCGTAAACCCGTTAATAACTACTGTACTGGTTAATTTTGCTTTCATTTAGGATTTGTTATTTCGAAAGCTGTCGTAATAGCAGAGAACACACACATCTAAACATTATATTTTTCCTCGTCCTAGCGACTTGCTCGAATCTTCTGAATAGTCACCCTTTACTTTGCGAAACTATCTAAATATACGTCGGTCTTTTCAGAATATACTGTAGCCATGTTAATTTTATTTAATCCCATGTAGGATCTATTAGATCTGATAATGAATTTATTCTTATAATAGTTATTTTCTTACATTGCTTTCATACCGCTGTACATGGCTTCACATTAGCACATACATTAAATCTAAATGACTTGAGCATTAATTTGAACTAAATATAGATTTGAGAATACAATGTTACATTGCAAAGTAATTAGATGTCTGTAAGTTCAACTACATTACCGTGCTTTTTTACAATGAATATAAATAAAGATATGTATGAAATTATTTTGTCGTAATCTCAAAATCTTTACTGTATGATTAAAAGTAAGACGCACACTATTCTTACCAGCAACTTTTGAAGACATTACGAATTATAATTTCTTTCATAATCAGCAGGTTGATGTCAGTATATTATGATAATCCCAGGTTTACGGAAATAATATTTCGATTAGAATATGCCAGGATGTGTGGATTTATGAAAGAAACCTAATTTAATTGATAGAGTCAAAAGAGTCATAACACCACTGAGTTTAATTTGAAAGTAGATCATTGTCTTGCACTAATTATTTATGTTTACGTATGTATAACTCTGAACATAACTACAACTGTCTATTCGTACTCAATATGTTAATGTGTGTGTTCAATATATTTGTCATTCATTTATTCAGTTGCAGGAAACATTTCCTTCTATTACCAATATTGTAAGATATTAAATTAGTAAGCCTGTTGGTTACTGGCGCCAGAGTTACATTTGCATTTTTACATTTATCCCAACACATTGCTTCATTCAGTTAAAATCCCCCTAAACTACACAGTCGCAAGAAGCTGTCACTGCACACTAATGTGTATTTCAGTAAATAGGGAACATGAAAGGAAATGCTTCCTGTTTGGTCGCGGCTGGAAATTGAGTTTTTGTTAGAGCCCTTTATGTTTTACTTCTTACCATACTGGTGTCCAAAACACACTGCACTGAGTAAACCGGAAGGAGGTCCGATTTATTCAGTAACGAACGAGTATGATTCGAGTTTTACTGGGTGCAACATAGTATTAGAGGATAGTAACTCACCTAACAGTAGATATTACATGGACGGTTAATTCCGAGATTCTTATAACAAATGCCATATATGACGTAATGTCAAATATGGCTGATTCGGAAATTCGGTTTAGATATGCTGATTTATAAATCTTGCTTCTGAGCTCTTGCTTACACACCAAAGCGTATCGTTCGAGTGCTCATCTTAAACCTCCTTTTTCCAAAATTATTCATATTCATTTACAGATTGATAGCATGTCACACTGCAATTCGCGGAGAGTTTTTTTTTTTTCAGTTCTTATACATTTCTAAAGTTAAGTTTTATCTTTTAGTGGATACGCGTTGATAATATTTCGCCTGTTAGAAATACACTATTTTTTGTTATTTATTCTTTATGCCCATTTGTATTGATGCACCCCTGTCTATGAGATTCTCGTAGATACAACCCTTCATTCTCCGATATGGGATTCGAAATTTTCAAGCAAATGCTACAGAAAACAACGTAAACCTTGGAAACCGTCGAGAATGGCATTCTTTAAATTTTGTCTCCTTCAAAACCCAATTAATTACAAACGTTATCACAACAATATTTTATCCTCTATTGACAACACACTTTATCATGACGAATGTTAGGATGTACCATGATTAAGGATATCTTCTGCCGATTTTACATCAACAGTACCAAAAACAAAAAAAATCCCAAAACATATAAGCAACTAATAACAATTTGCAGTGAAATCTGCAAAGGAAAATCTGTTTGGTAGATGAATATTAAATAAATTACCACTTTAATTAAATACCGATTCAAATGCATAAATCGATTTTTCATGCAAATTTTTTCGCCTCAGATGAAAAATGATGAACAACCATATATATATATATATATATATATATATATATATATATATATTGTAGCTCAGGTCTTTCAGCGATTTCCGTTTAGAAACGTCCGACTTTAATTATTGCAAAGAAAATAGCAGAAAGAACAGGAGAAGAATTTTATCAAGGGCAAACGAATTTTCCGTCCGTCCTATAATAAGCCTCTATTCTTACATAATTTGAAGCTGAGTGTGCATACTTTTACAAATTTACGTGGACGAAATAGTCATTATTTAAATTTTGAATGTACATTGGACCGTCAGTCCTGTTTCTAACTATTGTTAAAAGAATATCTTTCGTATAGTCTACATCAGACCAATATTTTAAAGATTGTTACGTATGTTTTGAAAAAAATAAGTACTGTAATTGGGTAAATATTTTATTTCCCTATAAAAAAAATACACCCACACACTAAAAAAATCTAACGCCTCAAGCACAACAACATATTGATATCAGTTACTGCGTCGAGAACAACTAAAATAACTATGCCATCTATGCTGGAATATGTATTGAGAATTGACAATGAAAGTATTTACGGTAAATCGTTATATAATTGTTACTTAATATACGATGCGTACTGACTATTTAAAATGACTTCAAACCCGTCGATAAATTGGTTCATACTGAAACAAGCAAAATAGAATTGGAAAGCGAAATAAAATAAAATAAAAAGAAAACAATACCATATAGAGGAAAAGAAATATAGAAAGGCATGCATTTCTGGTGTACACAGTTACAAAGACACAATCTGCATAAGTCATTCATGAATGAAGAAAGCAAACAAAAATAGTTATCATACCTTATAGAGATGTAAGTACATCTATTGGTAGACGTGCTGGCACATCAACAAACACAAAGGGTCAGACAAACACATATATACACGTTGACAGGTTAGAATACATAGATGGAGATGAATGCCTAAAAACATAAACTCGCTGCGGTAAATAGATTGGAACAGGTGAATTCCAATCAATAGAATTTAATCAACCTTTTTCAATTAATCTTTTTTTCTAGAAAAGATTTATTCGAAATTTAATGGGAAAATGCAATTACTTTAATACTATCTCTCTCTTTCTTTCATTTTCTGTCTCTGTAGCTCACTCTCATTCTTTCTACACACACAAATATATGTGTATAGTGTATGTCACGTATTTGATTTGCATTTATATTTCAACTTGGTGACGTGATGCAGGTCGTGGAACGTTAAGGTGGATTCAGGTCAACTTTTGTTTTTATCACCCACATACTCTCTTCATTTAACAATTGAATGCAATCCAAGCAATAACTAGCGAGAAAAAAAACAACAACAACGCGAGGACGTGGAACAAGTACTGTGTTATTGGACGCCCAGGAAAGGAAAGAAAAGAAAGAGGATTTCACGTTTCGAGCGGAGATCTTCATCAGAAATATAGAAAAAGTCCAAATAAGGGAAAATGGAGAAAGAAAATCGCCAACGATACACACGCACGCACGCACGCACGCACACACACACACACACACACACACACACACACACACACACACACACACACACACATATATATATGTATATATATATATATATATATATATATATATATATATATATATATATATATATATATATATATATATATATACAGAGAGAGAGAGAGAAATAAAGAAATGGGAGAAGAGTATATGAACAGCAAGGAGGAGTGTCGGGAAGTCGCCGTCGTAAGATGACAACAAATATACTGCTTTATCTATATTTCGGTGCGGAAACAGAGTAGGGTTTAGTTAGTTAGAAAGGTAAACACATATACATTAAGAGAAAAAAGTAATAAAAAAAAGTTCAAAGTGGAGGAACTTAACTCATTTCAATGTAAATAAAGTAACATTTCACACACACACACACATTTATGTTTCGCTTGTAAGGGATATGAAAAGAAACTTATCAATTTAGAATGATGTATATAGTATCAGTTAGTTAATATAAAGACATAAAAAATGACTTTTGGGATAAAATTCTAGGGTAAAAATGAACATGTTTACACTTCTGAAAGTATCGAAGAACTAGTAGATATTGTAACGCTAATCTTAAAATTATAACGGAAAGATTATAACTAATGAGCAATAATTATTACATTAATAAGGAAATTCAGTCATTATAATAATAGTACTCATTATTCTAATTAACAGAGATTTTGAAAAAACAAATTAAACTTATTGTAGTATGTAGATAGGGTTATTATCCAAGCTATGCCCGCATGAAGAATTTTCCATTATTCAAAAGTTTATGTATGTTATCATTCTGTGAAGTGTGCATAAAATTACAAATCAAAACAGATTAGCAAAAACATGTTATTATTTATTACTTACAATTTTTGATATTGTATTATCATTATTGAAACTTTACTTTTTATTATATTCCTGTTAGTATAATTATATTTTATTTCTACTATTATTTCTATTATATATTTTTTGACAATCCCTCTGATTCTCTGGGCGCAGGACTGGTACGATTATTTACAACATTCGTCAACTTTCTTAGCAGCATTTTTAATTTTAATATTGTGAATTCGTAACCCAAAGAGATGGCATTTCAAATTTTCACTATCGATAAAATATTGTATAAGTAAGATTTCCGGATAGAGTGACGGATTCAGTTATCCCTCTCTTCGAAATCGTCTGCCGAAATTTTAATCTATTGTTTCTACTACCAGTTCACCGCTTTTTCTTGTATCTGCAATATTGCTTAATAGCAAACTGACACCATATTATGCTTATCACATATTCATCCATTGCCCCAAACACTTTTACTTACTTTTTATTTTTTCTGCGTTTATTCCTCCAATCATTTATATTTCAGCTACGCGGTAAAACTTTTACAGCCCTATTATACCATTTTTCATTTGAAATTTTCTATTATTGTGGATAATAATGTCAAATATGTTAAGGTGTTAGTAATTCGAGTAATAATTGCTTGATTGTAAAATAGCGAAACTTATATTATATGGTCAAAGGGTAATGTCTTAGAAATCAATAGAGTCTAATATATTTGGCAAGTTTGCATATATTTTTATAAAAAAGGCCATTTCTGATATAATTATCGTGGAAGACATAAAGATTCTAAATAATATTATACAAAATCGACAATATGAGCGAATAAGATGTAATATTTGTATGAATTTATTCATATGTATATTTTGGAGCTTCGATAAAAGCATTCGTTTTATACCAGTTATTTAAATTTACATTAGCAGTGATAAAATATTTCGATTTATTAATCAAAATATCTAGATATCCCAATATATAGATTAAGTGTTTTGCTTGACAGTTTAATGTGGAATGTTCCACAAAATTTTATTCGAAAAAGGAGAAATACAAATAAAGCATTTTTCTTCGATTATTATATTCTATTCCTTCATATTCTAGTTGAACAAATATATGCTGACCGTTAACTAGTTGATGACATGGCTGATTATTATAGACATATTCAGCTTTAGAAGATATTTAGATAACTTATCCAGCTTTCTTACACTGAACTCAGCTGATTAAGATTTTAATTCAGAATCATATATATATATAGCCTTTCTTCTTATTCGTCAGGAAATACAGAAATCTATTCAGATAGTATGTTGTTTATAAATAAATATATTTTGTTCATGTAATTATGTAATTATACTATCAGTTCAAAGTATTTCTTTTATCGAGATAGAACATTTTGAAGTATTCCTTTTATTTAGACAGCCCAAAAGAAAAAATGAAGCAACAATTTTATTTGAAAATCTTCTCTAGGTATTCAGTCTTGAATTTAGAATGCAGAATGTAAACAAAGAGAGCACAAATATGTAGTATTCATACGCACAAACACACACCATGCACACACACACGCACATACGCTCTCTCTCTCTACCATTTTCCCAAGTACGCTATTTATTCCGATAGCGTCTGATTTGTTATTCGAGATAGACATCTTTCTTCCGGAGACTCAGCACAGAAGCTAATAGATTAGGAAAATAATATTTCTGTGTTTGGGTTAGCTCATGAATATTTGAGCGTTAATTGTCATCATTGTAATTATAATTAGTAAATGGTTTATTCAATTTCATTTCACAAAAAAATCCGGTGTAACTTTATCCTCTAATGGATTTTAACTAACAACATTTTCAGTAAACTGCGAAATATTTGCAAAGGAAGTGTTCCCTTGTTTTTCACAACTATGAAACTTTTCTCGCATCTCTTTCTTGAAATTCCATTAAAATTGTTTCTTTGTAAAAGAAACAAATGCAAAACACATTAAAATTACTGTAGTGTTATCTGACCAAAAATACGTTTTAGATGCAACAAAAAATTATCTTGCTACATCCTGTTTCTTGGGAGATATTGGCATTCTTTAATGTAAATTAATGTATTACATATAAAAAAAATAATACAATGTTCACTTAAGGTATATCACTCATCGAAATAGAAATAACACAGATAGATCAACATCGTGTATTATCTGCTACTACTGTTACAATGCCATGTCGGTAATATTTTTACTCACTCTAAATTGTGTAAAAATATTTAGAAAATATCAATAAAAAAATATTTTATGTGTGTAAATCAAGGAATGAGAACTGAATCTATACATGTGCATTTAAATTTACCCGCTATGCATATATTGTAAATCTTAATTTTCTCAGTAAAAATATATAGAATCTACACGATAAAAAACTAAACAGAAGCAAATAGTATTCATGCTCAAGTGTTTAGGCATAAATTACGTTAATACATAATCAGTACACGTATAGCTAAATTTAATAGAACAGTACTCACAATTACGGCTTGTAATGAATTTAACTGACTATTTAATTTTATTTAAAATACTGAATAAATGATTCAATTTGAAGGCACGTTCGATGATTTCATAAATATATTGAATCCAAAGAAAGGATTTCTATTGCAAATAATTACACAAACATTGTATTATTATACGTAATATTACTGACATTGACATATATAGTTTGTTAGACTTACAACAAGTTAAAATATCCAGTTGCATATTCACATACACCCGAAAAGTACAACGAATTAACCGCGTCGTTTAAAATTAACAGAATTCGATTTTACAGCATTGTAAAAATATAAATAGTTAACAAACGTTTAGGGTATATAAGTGTATCATATATCTATATTTTGCAAACCTGATATCGTAAACAATTACCACTGGCTTTACAAAAAGTTACAAGTAAACATATTCAAATATCCATAAAATTTCCGCGTGTCGTCTTTAGTTATTGAAACACATAAGAACGCAAAGGAATTAAAGGCTCACTACAGTCGATTCAGACACCCTTTTCCTGATAAATAATTCCATTACAACACGAGAGCAACGTTTACTTTAAGTGAATTAAGAATTTAAAATTTGGTAAAGAGAAAAAATACCATAATGTGTGGAATGTGGATTGAACCCTCTTACTACGGCATTATTCAGAATAGTTCAAGCATCAGAGACGCAGGCGTGGCATTGTACTAAGAAGTTAGCTTTCCAACCACGTGCTTCCTGGTTCAGTCCCATTGCGTGGAACCTGGGGCAAGTGTCTTCTATTAGAGCTTCCGGCCGACCAATGCCATGTGAGTGGATTTGGCAGACGGAAACTGAAAGAAGCCCGTTGTGTATTGTGTGTGTGTGCATTCTGTTTCTCTGTATTTGTCTGCCAAACATAGCTTGACAACTTTACGTCCCCGTAACCAAGCAGTTCGACAAAATAGTTTGATTGAATAAGTGCTAGGCTTGCAAAGAATAACTATTAGGGTTAATTTCTTCACCTAAATCCTTTTAAGGCGGTGCTCCAGCATGGCCGAAGTCAAATGACGGAAACAAGTAAAAGAATAATACATTACCGAATGTTCGCCAGATTTAGCAGCTTAAAATTTCATGAGTATGGGGCAAAAGAATCAACTGAAAATGTCATTAAATTATCTCTTTAAACGGGACCAGAGGTAAACGATAAGAGTAAGAAAGAGAAAAAGAAATTGTGAGAAGAGACAAAAGAGGCTATATATATACTCAAACAAATATACATACATATATATATATATATATATATATATATATATACTCAAACAAATATACATACATATATATATATACTCATGTACACTTACATATATATGTCTACATATACATAGGCATAGACGCACAAGACACCTGATAAAGGCTGGAGGGTATATTAGCCGAAACGTTGTTTTAACAACAAACAGGATGAGAACAAATATCCGTCAAATGTAAATAATGGTCTCATACAAACATACACTTTTTTTACAAATACAGTCCTGGTTACACACAACTACTGAGATTGTGACGTAACGCATAAGGCAAATTCAACCAAGTCTATCTGCAGACAGAGACAAATACGCATCTATAATCACATATAATCCATTGTTTAGACGTATACACATCCACCAATGAATAGAGGAAATGTTTAGGGGCATGAAAACGGCAAAGGTGGCAGAATTAGGTGCTATGTAAGAAAGAGTTGGGCAGTATAAAAAGAAATGCAGGTTTGCGAACGTTTACTCTCACCTCAGCTCTGAGTGATTCCGGCCACGCTGCACATAGCCTCGTCATGTTTCCTGTCTACCGACAGCTCTGATTGGAACAAACTCCTATAATATATCCAATCCCTTTGTCCAGCAACCTTACGATGCCGTACTACCGTAGAGAATTTCTCCGGGTGCCCAGATTAAACCGATAGATTTGCCCAGGTTTATTGTTGTGACCACCATCGCTTCGTATATCTTTTGTATTTTTACCGACTAATTTCAGTTGCAATAATAAGTAGCTGTAGTATTTTTCTGTTTCAGGCGCAAGGCCTGCAGTTTTGAGGTGAGGGGAAGTGGAGAAATCAATATTTACGACTGCAGTAATTAAGTGATACTATATTTGATCGATTCCAAAAATGATGGAAGATGACATCTTCAGTTTAACGGGAGAACGTAGAGATCCAAAACGAATTCTGCAATGCATCGGACAACATGCTTTGTGGTATTTTGTCTAGCTCTTTACATTCTCAGTTTAAATAACACAAGGTCAACTTTGCGTTTCTTCTCCCGTGGGTCGATAGAGTAACTTATCAGTGAAGAATTGTTTTTACGTAGGTGGAAAAAGAGAAATCTCAAAGAAGGTTTAGCCGATAATATTGCCCTTTTTCCACCTACGTAAAATCAATTATTCTATTTCGTTTTCATTTTTTCTTTTTTATTATTATAATTAGTATTGTTGATTTTGTTATTCTGTGCTGTCTGGTCGATCTTACGGCCTTGACGATATGTTGGTGGTCCAAAATTTAAACAGTAGCGAAAATGGTGCCTTTAAATTAGACCTGTGTTTATGGCGGCTAAGAAAAGTCGGCCAGATATTCTAGGAATCAGATTTTCATGTGAACACTCTTTAATAGCAGTCTGAATTGTATGAGGCTAGCTAACAGAGGGTGTCGAAAAGTCTCCAGAACCTGCTCAGTCTTTCCCAAGTGGCTGAGAAAAATGATTGGATTTCCTGAATGCGCCTGGACATTTGCAAAAGTATCGGGTTATCAACATCGCAAAATTGCAAAATCGGGTTATCAACATCGTGTCTAGGAAGAATCATCTGTAGAGTACCATGTAGGGATAACATGTTGTGCGGAATTCGAATTGATTATCTACAATTATAACAAATTGTGATTTGCACAATCGATCTCGATAGGCTGCCTACCCAGGCCCGTCTATTGGAAATTGAAAGCATCTTTCCCCGCAGGTCCAGTTTAAAAAGACTCGATTAGAGTACTAAAGAGGTGGACAATGTCGAGGCCAGTCAAGAACAACTGATGGCAGTTAGCCTGAAGAGGATTACAGTCATTAAGTTTTAGTAAATAAATAATGATTAAGAAATGTAGTGTAGAAGAGCTACTTAGTAACATACAAGAGACACTTATAATTGACACTGCAACTGACGTGCTTGATATGACTGGATATGTCATGCCTACTTTGAATAAACTTCCGCTTAGGCTACAATATCTCCAGTATTCCCTTGAAGTTGCTGTCACCATTAGTAGGTGTTGTGGTCACCATTAGTTCGACGCGATTTTCTGCTGATCATCGCCATGAAAGTACTGCAATATCGGATCAGGCGTTGACGGAAGCAAGTCACCTGTCAGAGGGGCTGGCATCAACCACGCACAATTATCAGCCGGTCGGGTAACACTACGTGTGAAAATTTCGTCAGTCCATTGTACAGAGGACTAGCAGTAGCCAATTAGGATTTCACCAAAAATCTGAGTGTCGATGAAATTCACTTGCCTTGTCGTTATACATATATATGTATAGATAATAGACATGTGTCCATGCGCGCGCGCAAGTGTACTGGGAAGTCGAGTTTGGGAAAGTTTTGATTCAGGAGATATTCCTTTTTCTTATATGAAGTTCGTTTCAATTGTCATTTGGTATTTGAGAGCGTCTTGACTCCTGGACGCGGAGATACAACTAATAAATCAACAATTTATCGGATATGATATTTGATACAGTGGTAGTTATCTATTTTGTTTATATACATGCCGCTACCCTCTCTGATTTATTTAGGTATATATATATATTTATTTATTTATGTATGCATATATCTTGATACATATGTATGTACTGACATGTATACTCACAAGTATAAACACATATACACATATTTATGCACGTCCATATATATTATATAGATGTGTACACATATACAGTAATATATGGATTCTAGACATATATTTAAATCATTATACACACACACACACACACACACACACACACACACACACATATATATATATATATATATATATATATATATATACGCCAACAAACTTGTTCTGCCATACGCAAATTGGTATGCGCATATAAATTTACATACAGATATGTATACTAAACAGCTACATATACATTCAGCATGTATAGTTATTGAATAAAATGCGCATTTAAATATTTCATTTGTTATAATCTAATGACTACCTTCTTATCTATGTTAGGATGTTTTCAATAATTCTCTGCATTTAGATTCGTGAATATAGTTTACTTCAAAATACTGAAATACCTATTTCAGATTTCATTTTCTTTTGAATTATGATTTCATAGGTGCCTACTTGCAATTCTGTATCCAAATCCTACGGAGGTCTGAAATATCAGTCGTACCAAAAGTAAACAACCAATCATTCCTACTGTGAACTGTCAAAGAAACTAATAATTACTTGTAGTCGTTCTCGTGAAATGGTATATCGTTGCTGTTCATATGGCATTAATAAGACGGAACGTTGGCATAAACAAAATGAGGAGACTGATTCCATATCTACCTGTCACCGGAGGAAACAAGGAAATAGAAATGTGTGATTGAGGAGAGCAGAACTAAATGTAAATTGACTTTTAGCTTAGGGGAATACAATTCCAAGATAATGGCTTTTGTGCCTTCACATCACTGTAATTACTAATATAACATATTTGTTGCAGAATTAGTTTGGTGGTGTTATTAGTTCAGAATTTCACAAACGGAAATGAAAATGATCGTATCTATATCTGTTCAATACTTGTACACTTACTGTGTTTAGCTAGTCACTGATATCACATTAACAAAAGTGTTAATCATTCATGATTTAGTGATAGCATTATGAATATTCTCATTGCTTTCTTTCTTTTTATTGATTTTCTCTGCTGGACGGAAATGTACCCAAAGACATTCCAAATCCTCAAGGAGGTGCCAGATTTTTAACGGTTTCCCTTGTGCAGTTGTAAGTCTTCGGCTATAAATTATATACAAGGAGAGTCGTCTAAGGTGTGACATTTGTTGAGACTTGATGTGGCATAGTTGGTGAATGCGTGGTATGGTAAAAACACGATATGTGGGATGAGAATTGAAGACACTTGTGAGTCCAGGATACGTGCGTTGATGCACTACGTTCAATGAATAGTGATCACTCTATATATTAACGGTAGGAACGACAGAATAAAATATCTCAGTTGTAGAGTAGTGATTAAAGTGCTGTCTTGCTAATCCTTTATTTGTATGCCGTCTCAGATGTCTGTATGTGTAGTAGCAATGCTCCGCCAAATGTAGGAGCTGTCAATCTCATCTCATCATTAAAGAGATTTTGTGATTGTTGAGGCAGAAATATTTGCTGGATCTTAGAGAAAGGCTTGTCATTGATGCAGATTTCGCTGCGTTGAAGATGCACATTCACTAGAAAGATCAGCAACGAGAGTCCTTCGTGCTCTAGGCACAAGGCCTGAACTTTTTGGGGTAGATGATAGTCGATTACATCGACCCCAATGCTTGACTCGTACTGATATTTTGACTCCAAGAGGATGAATGGCAAGTACGATTCGGTGAAATTTGAACTGAGAATGTAAAAACGGACGAAATGCCGCTAAGCATTTGAGGTATCAGTTCTTGAAAGATGTACGCACTTGGTGCGTGACGTCTAGTTAATAAATGGATGGCATTTAATTACGGCATGTTAAAGAAGAAATAGTTTTATATTCTGCGTAGGAAATATTCATGTTGTTTCTCATAATCGTTTGTAGATCAATATATGGGGGCATCAATATGGAAGACAAAACCAAATCTGCGCCCTGAAGAATTGATACATTATGTCGGAGAGAACTCAAATAGCAGCCATGATGCTGTGACTGAATGAGAATCTGTCGAAACAAAGGAGTGACTAATAAAGGACATAGTCTGGTAGTTTTACCTTGTCTGTGACTGTCACATATAAGTTTTGTTTTAGTGAAGTCGAAGTAGATAACACACATTTCTCATGTGGCATTCCAACCACTGGGTAACCTAAAGAAGAAAGCATGCAGTATATTTGGCTCTATGTCATACAAAATGGTTTTTGTTGAGAAAAGAGATAGATCAAAATTGTTTAGGTAGAATGTTATTAGTTATCCTTATTATTTGTTTTAGAAGCATAATTCGCTAGCGGGCCTCCTTGAAAATGCCAAACATTGATCGGAATATATCCTGCGAAAACAAGTTAGAGAACTACTCAGGGACAGAGGGAGAGAGAGAGAGTGAAAGAGGTGAGTGAGTGAGTTAGTGAGAGGGAGAGGGTAGGTATGACAGAGAGTGAGAGTGTGAGATTTATGAGTTGTATGATAGGTGCTGGTGCCCGTTCAAATTATCTGAGAAAGATGGAGAGATAAATCATCACGACTAGTAACCATGCTTTTGAGAAGAGGTTTTGGACTCAGAGTGCATATGTGTGCCTCTGACAGAGACTGGTTGCAATAGTAAAAGAGGTGGATATTTTGTCTACTAGATATATCTAGTAGGTGCTGCATGGATGCAAAGCAAACAGCAAATGGAAAAAAACATTTCTGTACAAAAGCTACATAGATAATGTGTTGCAGCATCTACGTAGACTATATAGTTTTTGAAGTGAGAGCAAATAGACTACTCAGGTATGAAATAGTCTGGACGTTTATAGCGAGCACTGAGATTTGATAATACGCAGAGAGAAGTGAAAGCTGTTAGCAGATGCCGCATGTTTGTGTTGTGAAAGGAAGCATCCGTACCAAGTTATGACATGAATATACACGATTTGCTGGGGCTATAGTTTGAGGTTTCAAAAACGTTGATATGTTATTTCTGTCAAATACAGAGAAATTCCTTCAGGCGATGCTAATACTCCGGTGCATTACATCAGTGGATCTGGTTATACAGTAACTGAAAGTGGAAAGAGAAATTGAGTGATATGAAAAGTGTGATTATATACGACTATTTTTATCGTTCTCTAAAATACTAGGAATGTATGTGATAAGTTTATATTTGAAGTATCAGAGTTCATGTCCATTTTGCAAAAAAAAAAAAAAAAAATTGGAGAGAATTGTATATAACTTGTGATTTTGTAGACGATGGAAACTAGCTGTGAGCTCTACTGTGGGAATCGGTCATTGTGCTAGAGGTGCTTTCAGTTATAGGTAGTGGAATTTATTCTACACTTAGCGAATGCATGTGTGTAATGGAATAAGATGGAATAGTTTTGAGGAGGGGTATTGAGTATGTATTGAATGCTTTTGGATGCAAAATGTAAATCAGTTCTGGGATACTGTTTCGAGACAGAGCTTCTAAGATTAGTATGCATTTACTCTGAACTTCTCAATTTTAGCTGGGTATGACTGACTGAAATTTGAGAAGTTTCAACTATTAGAATGTAAACAGTCGTTTATCTATTTATTTATTTATTTATTTATATTTCTGATTTATATCTTCGTGTCCTAACGGTATCCTGCTACTGATTGTATAGGCTTTATTCGGGAGATGTGGTTTAAAATGTTTTGATCTTAGTGCCGCAGGGCAACTACGGCTGAACAGTTCAGAAGAATTCCAAGATTTAGTTATGTGAGAGTTAAAGAAAGACATGAATAGAAAGAGTTTCTTTTTTGAAGAATAACGCGACATTCAGTTTGTCAGATAGATTGTATAGAGTAAATAACGCCTACCACAAATGGCTCTGTGCTTAAAACGAAATAAGAAATCCTTACCTATACGACAATTGTTGTTCAAAATGTTTCTATATATATGCACTTTACTGTATTTCCAATACGTAGATTTCTTTATTATTCTCATGCTTCCTCTTTGTATATTTTCCTTTTAAGTAAAGTAGCCAGTCCATCCTAGGTAGTTGAAGAAAAGAAAAAGCAGTTATTTTCTTGACAAAACGTGAAATTTCGTTGTTAGTGGGAGGAATCACCGTTAAGAAACAACTGAGCAGAGATCAATTAAAGGTGCACTAGAAAGCACATGAAATACTACACAATCCGAAACATGCACAGAGCACATAAAAATATTAATGAATACGAATTCGATTATATGTAAATAATTTCTCTGGTGCAGAATCTATACAGGGAAACGGATGGACGATAATAATGGTGGTTGAAATGGTGGTGATAATAATGATAATAATAATAATGATAATAATAATAATAATAATTCCAAATTTTGGGACATATATTATCAAATTTCGGCAGAAGTTCAGCTATTTATTGCATATATATATATATATATATATATATATATATATGTATGTACACACACACACACACATACACACACACACACACACACACACACACACACACACACACACACACACACACACACACACACATACATATATATACATATAAAGGTAGATAAGGAAATAAATATCTAATCGTGTGATTGCTAGTTCCTAATTTAGTATTAAGTATTTCATTTACTGAAAATTATTCCTACTTCAATATATAATATATTAATTATTCCTCATCGTGTTCAACCATAGATATTGTTTCTTTGTGCTTTGGAGATAGGATAGTTGAAATTTACGCTTTGTACACTAAAGACCCTTCAATGTAAATCAATTCTAATAGACCGTCCTAATGTATTACTGAACCGTGTGTTTCGATCTTTTGTATTAAGATATGATATGTTTAGCCTCCTTACTTTTTCTGTTAACTTTGGCATTAAGAGTATTGACTCTATGTAATCCCGTCTATATCTAGAAAATCCTTCATTTAATATTTTGTCACGTAAACTATCACTTTATTTGGTTCAATTGTTAGTCTTACAAGCCTCTCTGACAATAACTATAAACTTTATTTTGTCCGTTCTTGTTCCTAGCACATTCTTCTCATCTTATTTTCGTTTCATTATTATTATTTTATAACTTTTCCTTATCACCCTATTAAATGCCTTATTCTCAGAGTATATAGTAGCATACTGCCAACCCATTCTGCATTTTTGCACTCATCCACAGCTTTGTATCTCGTCCTATAGGGTGTATGTGCACTAAACTCTAGTTCCTCGCCTGTCATTTCTTTTTGACTATATCTGTGTACAATAGATTAAACGTCGGAAAAATCTAAGATAATATGTCCCTATAATCTCAATGTTTGAATGAATTTGTGTTGATTTGATAATCTGCTGTTTATAACTTATTTCTCTGACTTCCATATCACTTCTTCCCCATCCACATCATATAACCAGTATCTTGTTCGATATTTTGTTAATCGGCCAGGAACAGGTGATTAGTGGAACATTCATCTAAAACGGTATAGATTTGCATAATTTGCACGGCTGTCACGTGTTGAGACCGAGCAGAATGTCATGTACTGGCAATGCGGAATATTTTATCACGTCTCCATGCATGCATCTGCGCATGTGCATGTATATATGTGTGTATGTGCATCCGATTACACTAGTGTCTAATATATGTGTGTGTATGCATTTGTGTGTGTGTTTGTGTGTGTGTGTGTGCGTGTGTGTGTGAGCATGTGCTAGAAGTATGAAGTGGTACGTTCCATCAGAAAAGCCTATCGGTATTTAACGCCAACTGTTTTATTATATTCTTGCACCAGTATTCATGTTGCAATTTATATCTTTATTTAATAATGAAATACCTACGAGACAAACTACTAGGTTCCATGCAATGGACTGAACAACCTTGAGTATTGCCCTTCAACAGGGCGCCAGTCCAATGATTGAGACAAAAAGAAAAGCAAAAAGAATCATACACACACGTACTTACATATACTTACATAATTAACAACAAATAGATATACCTTTATACACTATTCCACGAAAGAAAACAAAATAACACAAGCATAAGCATAATACACCCACGGTTACACTACATACACTAAGTATGAATAGGAAATAAGACTGCATAGGAAACTACAACAGCGTTTATTTAAAGTAACATTTCGTTAAATGGGAGTTTGGGTGTATTTTTAATATTATAATCAACCAGGCATTCGTACTAAATGATCATCTTAATTCTACGAAACAATCATATTTAGATACTTATAGATGCTAAGGAAATTGCTTTTTTCAAATCAAGGAAATTAAGAATTAACTAGTTATATTATGGCGACGTTTTCTTTTACCTTGTGCGCCTATGTGTGTGTTGCTGAATGAGAAACATAATTAGATTTATACAACTAGATAACTCCTATAATTGCCAAAACATGATCAAACCATAACCATAATGTACGTGATTAATATACATGAAATGTTATGGGTGGTGCGATTCCGATTATTTTCGTATCTTTTCCTCTGGATAGCATGTTATAAACGAAACATTATTTTGCCTTGTTTATGCTTAAAATAATGTATATCTTTGAACCTTTAAGTTGGCATGGATAAAATAATTTATTTGAAATACTTGGTACAGCAACAAAATAATCTCAGAGAGAGAAGGAGGGGCTAAAAGGAAAAGGAGAGAGAGAGCGAAAGAGAGAGTGCGCCTGATTGTCAAATGACATATAAAGTTTTTATATAGTTATGTACCACGGTTTTTGATATGGCTCTGAGTTTAAGAAGCTTGCTTTGCAGCTACGGTATTCTGGATTCAGCCCACCAGACAGCATACTAGTTGTCTTCTAATATCGCTACGGGCCGAACAATTCCTTGTGAGTCAATTGTATAGAACGAAAATAAGTAGTAACTCGTCGTATGTATATATACATACACACACACACACACACACACACACACACACACACACACACACACACACACATACGTATGTATGTTTATGTGCATGTATGTATGTATGTATGCATGCATGTATTGTTATGTTGAACTTACCTAATCACGAGGAAAACTTCTTAATTATCCAAAAAGTAGAAATGTGTGTGTAGTTATATGTGTGCTTATATGCGTGTTTTTTGTGTTTCTACCTCCACCTCTAGAGAAGTTGTGTTGATTTGTATTTGAGAATCAAATACAGACTAGGTACTATCTGTTTGGATATCTCTTGAGAGTACGTGTGCTCAGTGTACCAAAAACAAAACAATATAAATGTTGCTGAAAAAATGGAGAGTAAAGAATAGGGAACGTCCATGCTTGTGTTTCAGAAATGAGGTAAAAAAAATGTTACGAAATTTTGCGTAATATAACTATAATTGTGTCCTCTTAATTTGTTTCCTAGCCATAGTTTTTACAAATCTCAATACGATTTGACTTGGTTTAAAGAAAATAACATTAGAACTATATATTTATGATCTCAAGAATTTGTGCATCGTTATCTAATTGTTATAAACAATACTGTATATTGCTTTCAACGCAAACACAAACACACACACACACACACACACACACACACACACACACACACACACACACACACACACACACATAAAATAAATAATTTTTTAAAGCCAACACACTTTCCAGTTATAAAATCAATAACGCATGCCGATGTGATGATTAATAGGCCTGATACGCTTGACCTCCTCGGTAGTCTAGAGATTTGTTTGTCAATGTTTTCCATTATAGATGCATACCTGGGGTGTTAGTGCACCCAAAGCAGTAAAGTTTTAGAAAGGAGGGCAAAGAGTTAGTAAGCTGACAGTTGATGTTTCTATAACAAAGGTATATAGAGAAACAACGCCTAAGCTAAAAGGGTAGTTATATATTTTTCTAAATATCAATAGGTTGAAATCATTCACTCTGTCATTGAATTCAGTAAAGGTTTCGCCATGTCCAGGGAAGCTTTGAAGTAGTGTCTTGAGAATATAAGAGAGAAGCCAAAATGTTTCGTACAAGGATTCGTTAATACAGCAGACAAGAAGTCTAACTTTTAAATATGGTTCGGGTTGATGTCTTTTCCTGGCTTTAGTATATTTTCAATAATTACATAGCTCAATTATTTGTGTATGACATGGGGTTACTAACTAAACGTTTAGGTGCATGAGACATCTGAAAATGGATTTTACTCAATCAAGAAATATTTTGGAAAATAATGGTAAAAAATAGATCAAATCTGTTTGAATTGCAACGAAAGCTTCCCGACTTCTGGTCAGATCTTAATCATAGCATTCAGTTGCTGTTAGCAAATATTCAGCAAATTCTTTTGAAGTCTATTTCTGTTGGAATCGGATTTGAGGTTTTGCATTTAGGACTCACTGGAAACGGTTTCACTACAGTTTTCTCTTATACAAAGCCAGGTTGCCAAATAATTAGACAATCTCGTAAGTTTAATTCATTTTACAAAGGATTTATCCAATCAAAATTGAACGGGATGCTCAAAGAAAACAAGTAATCTCTGTTTTAAAGGTAGCCGGAAAGGTGGATTAATACTTGTCTACTCCTAAGCTATGAATAGTTCACTTTCTTAGATTATATGCTGCCTGTAGCTCTGAAAGACATATATATATATATATATATATATACATGTGTGACAAAGACGAAAATGCACAACAAGTATAAAAATTAAAAACTTTCTTATACTTGATGTGCAATTTCATTTTCATTTTTGTCTTTTCTATCTTTTTCCTTGAATCCACTTTCTCTCTCTCTCTCTCACTCTCTCACTCTCACTCTCTGTCACTCTCTCTCTCTTTCTTTATATATATATATATATATATATATATATGTGTGTGTGTGTGTGTGTGTGTGTGTGTGTGTGTGTGTGTGTGTGTATGATGTGTAGGTAGGTGTATGTATTATGATTGCTAACCTATACCTTGCCTCACATATCTGTACTTGCAGTCAAACGTTGGAGAGTCAGGAAGTATTATACGTATTTCTTATCTCACAATATCACATGACAAGCTTTACACTTTTTAAAATATAGCCTTATATCAATTATTATTTACTACTGTGCATAGCAAAAAAAAACAACAACAACAAAAAACAAGTTTTCATGCTGTGTTTCTCTAAAGAAGATGTCCAGCACCTGTGGCGTATTCACTTCTTGACATCATGGGATACATTCTGTCAAAATATTTTCTGACAATTTTTTTCCAACTAGCAAAAAGGATTTCACCTACTTGTAAGCTAAGAAGTATTATCTACACAGCTGTATGTTGGTAGCTCATATTAACACGGCGAAATAAATGAGAACCGGGCTAATGCTAAGAAACTGGATATTTGTACTTCCATTTCTAATGCCATTTTACCGAAACACATATACATAAGCGCACGCGCACGCGCATGTTGTGTGTATTTAAGAAACAATTGGAAGGTCCGATGTTGCTGAAAACCGGAGACGCGAAACAGCGGTGGTATTTTGAGTTAGTCAGATAACAATAAAAAGTTAAGTCTAATCTATAACTACATATCTATTTCAATTATTCGTCACCCATTGGGGACTTCTCACACACAAAAGCACATGATGCACACACATACACATGCACACACATGCACATACATGCACACATACACACTAACACGCACGCACACCCATACACACTCACGGACACACTCAAGCGTATATTGAGAAGACGTGAATGTGTGTGTATATATATGTGTGTGTGTGTTTATGTGTGTGTGTGTTTATGTGTGTGTATGTGTGTGTATGTGTTTATGTGTGTGTATGTGTGGTTGCACTTAAGCGCAATGCCACACCCGCCCAAA
>NC_142935.1:18450921-18493421 GCF_046866305.1 Octopus bimaculoides
TTTTTTTCCTTTTGATATCAAAATAGCAAAGAGCTTTTGAGTTCTTTGTTTGTTGTTAATTTACAACGAAATTTCTCATTTCTATTTTGATATGAAATGTTATATTATTTGAGCAGATTTCGTTTTAATGTGTATTCAATTTATTTTGTCTTTGATGCCATCGGATTCTTTTCCGCCTTTTTGCTTGCAGTACCATTTTAGTTGTTGCTTCATTCAAAACTCTTTAGAGTAAAATGTTATTAACTTGCACCTGGTCATGTTTATTGAGTATGTTATATTCTTAATTTATTTTCGCTATTGAGAATGAAGAGGCGCTAACCGTATCTTCTGTATTATAGCCTAAAATAGTGGAAACTGACATAGATTTAGATCAATTATTACTATGGAAGTTTATAGCAAACGGTGGGTATTATACAATCGTATATGTATGGAAAATAAAGTTTGGTGAAAATGGTAAACACTAGATTTTGCTATAAATCTGCTGCAAGTTTGGGAGGAGAGTCTAAGTGTTGCTTTAGAATTAGATAAAAGCATTAGGTTTACAGTTCTTTTGCAGATGAAGGGATTCGGGTGTCGCAAGAAATGAGGTTAGATTTCAGAATATAATCGAAAACAATTGCATGTAACTGCTGCAAGCTCCCATTTATTTCAAATTTTAGCATTTAATGTAGCCTATTTTTAGTACACCGGCCTATTACACCAATACTCAAAGTCTTTCTGAAATTAAACATTCGCATCAACGAAATCTCGAAGCTACGAGATAATACATGAGAGACAGAAAAGGATGTGAGTCATTATGTTTCACAGGTATACGTGAAATCATTACATATATTCCTACATAGTTAAAGAATATTGATACGACTTCTAGACCACTTGCAGTTTTGTTTCATTTTTTCACTATTATGTCGTTAGATAAACGGCTTTACTTAATATAATCCTAAATTGCCAAAGTAAGTATGTGTTAAGCAATAAATATATAACTGAATGTTGAAAGCTGGTGACAAACGTATTGTAGATACTCTCTTAAGACATTCTCACTTCTTCCGCTTTTTAAGCCATTCTGCAGCCCCGCAAAGTATTCAAACTTCTGTCACTTGAAGGGTTACACGTAGACGAATCATTCATTTAGTATTTACTTGATGACAACAGCTTCAGGCCAATTCTTATCAAATTCACAAACTTTTAAGTTCACAGCATTAGACGAATTCTTATCAAAATTAATAGACATTTCTAAAATTATTAATAACGAATAGCAAACTCTATCCTGACTTAATCTGTCTTTTTGGCATTTTTCTGACCATGTGTCTGTGTGATTAGACCTCATCGGTATAGTATACTATTACCAGTACTTACCAGTTCTGTGAATGCAGGAGTGAATATGCATGCGTTGAGCAAAATCAAGACATTTATTAATGAGAACTGTTTCTAATTTAGTCACAAAGCTTGCACTTTCGTGAGTAAGACATATGTTAATACCATCGACCATAACATATTATGGTACTTTATTTTAGTCTTCAGAAAGACAAATCTCATTTTGTACCTTCCAGAATTTGAGCGTAGAGCATAAAGACCCGATTGAACCAACGAAAACCGTTTTGTCCAACACACTATCGATTCTGCTATGTCACACTCATAAACAATCTGAAAGAATGATAATGAAAGCCAAAGTTAAGCGAAGGCTAACTTAATATTTTGAGCGTAAAATGGGCTAACATAAAATTACAATCACAATGATATGTATGTGTGTGGTTATGTGTATTAATATACGATGAATTAAACATATATACTCAATATATATCGTGGACATTACTTGTGTTAATTATTATGATGAACGCGTTAGTTTCAATGCCTGATATTTCGGTTATATGTTAGTATTTAAATGGAGAGAAAGACACGAAACGTATTGTGGCACTAAACATATAAACGTATACAGGATGAAAGACAGATGAAAGATTGATTAATAACTCGATGCCTTCTCAGAAGGTGACTGATCACATTTACCGATTTACTAATAGCATACAAAACATTCCATTACACTCCAACGAATTTGAAAGATCTCGCTTGATGATTACTTTTAAGAATAGATAACATTTGTATTTATTTCTTAACTGCAGAAATATGTTCTCGGCAAATAGCTCGCCAACATAATTTATTTTACTTCACTTAACTTTATTTCTTAAGAACCATTGTTCTCTAGAGTTTCAGATGTTGAATTTTATTGTAATTTTATTGTCAGAGTTCTGTCAAAGAATTACAATGATTGCTACTATTTGTGGTCCGTATAAAGCTACAGTGTTGAAACGTATCTCCCAGACAAGGTTATAATATGGACATAGTAGGTGACATATTGGATGGCCGGAACACCATTGAATGCTTCCACTTAATGAAGTGTACCTCAGACAAGATTGATTGGCAGGGCTCTCAGGTATCAAAATGACTACTTACTTTGCTTCAAGCAGTGAGTTACTTCTACCCAGTTGTTAGTTATTTTCTTCAATAATACGACTAATACTACACAATATACAAGTTTGATACCTCAGTTATATTCTCAAAATAATTTATGATACCGGTTTTGTTGGAAGAAACAATTTCGCGGTTAATTTTCAAGTTATGTTATTAAATCGATATATCGTTCCGAAATACTAAAGAAAGAGTTACAAGTGTAGGTAACTTGTAAAAGTGTGGTATAGCTATTAAGATATACAACTGTGCATGCATTAACGTGTGAGGTGTGCATTCATGAAAACCACCTATTCCTCCATGGTTAATGTGTAGTATATTGTAAATGACAATCAAAAGTGCAAATTAATTTGCTCACAAAAAAATGAGCTGAAATAAATTGATGATGATGATAAATATAATAATAATAATAATAATAATAATAATAATAATAATAATAATAATAATAATAATAATAATTATGTTAATAATAATAATAATAATTATGGTAATAATAATAATAATGGTATTAATAATAATAATGATAAAAATATTAATAATAGCTACAATATTCTTAATTGGACACTAGATGAACTAGTCAAAGTAGACAGGGAAACGAGAACAGTAATGACAGAAGTTAGGATACACCACCCAAAATTTGACATTGAGAGGTTATATATATACAATGAATTGAAGGCGGTAGAGACTTTATACGCCTAAAAAAAAATGTAACCACCATAGGATTACAGAGAGAACTGGTACAAATAGCTACAAAATTCGAGCATAATAGAAAACTGTTTTCTTTCATGAAGGAAGTTGAAAAATACAAGAAAGGAGTTGTGGTACCTATGAAGAAAGGAAGAAACAACAAAAGCTGGAAAATAAAACAAACAAAGAATATTCAAACTAAAGCAATATGATGAAAAAACGATGAAAAGATAAACCCTGAGATAGCAGAATTTGTAATAAAGTAAACAGAAAAGAAAACAGAAAATGTAAAATCCCAACAATGGCTGAGAAGCTCATGTCTCAAAGCAGAGACTGTAGGATTTTTAATTCATGTAAAAGATCAATACCTCCCAACCATATAATGAAAAAATCACAATTAATTGCAGAGTATGTGGTGATGGGAAATACACAATAAATCATATTGACTTTGGCTGCCCTGTCCTGGCTAAGAGAGAATATATCCACAAGCATGACAGAGTTGGGACCTATGTAAACTGGAAGCTATGCCAACACTACGGAATGATAACAGAAAAAAAAGGAGTGAGGAGTCAAACTGTATGCAACATCGTTAGCGAATGCCCGAAATTGAGAGAACGTGATGCAAAAACGCCATGGCAATGTTGCAATAATGATCCATTGGCAGCTCTGTGGAAATCACGGCCTACAAAGTGCAAAGACGTGGTATGAGCAAACGTCTGAAGGAATCATCGAAAATGAGAACTGGAAAATCCCGTGGGTTGCAATGGTCCAGTCCGATCACCCGGCCAAACATCAGAAACCGGACATTGTTTTGGTGAATAAAAAAATAAGAACATGTATGATAATCGACATAGCATGCCCTGGTGACAACAACCTAATGTGAAAGAAGAAAGAATAACTAACTATGACGATTTGAAGTGGGAAATACGAAGATTGTGTTCAATGAAGAGAGTGGATGTGATACCAATAGTAATCAGTGCACTTGGAAGTATCAGTACTCAACTGAAAAAAGGTTGGTGTAAGTGTGATGGTAGAACATCTACAAAAATCAGCATTGCTTGGAACTGAAAGATTTCTTCGCAGGGTTTTTGAAGCATGACCAGTAAACAAGTGTCCCCTCAGTCTACTGGTTGTAGACAACTGACACTTTCTATCATACCCAGCAATATAATGATAATAATACATGTAAATTAGAAGTCCCCCCCAACTTCTATAAGGACATAGATATTGGCATTCCAGTTAATGAATAACGAGACAAGTTAATTTAGAATGTAGTGCAAGGAGATGGTTATTCTGCGCACACTTATAACTTTAGTTAATCCTTCAGAAGCTTGTCTCACGAGTCCGGGTTACTGAAAAACTCGTGTACTACTTCAAACAAAAAAGCCATCGAAACTGCATTCGTATAACGTATTTAGAAGCAAGGCTAGGCTTAGCTTTGACAAATGAGATGAAATCTAACAGTTCAAAGCTGAATTGAAAATTCAAAACTATTCAGTATGCAAAGTTTGAGAGTATGAGTTTGAACATATATACATACATACATACATAAACGCCCACGTGCACACACACACACAAACACACGCACAGACACATTGTCATATATTCACATGCATGTATGTAGTATTTGGACTCTAATATTTCTATTATATTCCCGTAAAAATTTCTGACGTTCAAAATTAGAGCACCACAATAAACAATTGTGTATTGGCAAACACTTCTCAAAAATATTTTTCTATTATTTCAAAAATACACATATACGCACACTAGAAGCACTGAGAAAAGAAAACACACACACACACACACACACACACACATATATATATATATATATATATATATATATATATATATATATATATATATATGTGTGTGTGTGTGTATGTGTGTGTGTATATATATATATATATAATGAATGTGTGTGTGTGCACGCGTGTGTGTGTGTGTGTGTGCATGTGTGCCTGTGCATGTCTGTGTTTGTGTGTTTGTATGTGTGTGTGCGTGTGTGTGCGTGCGTGTGAGTGTATTTGTGTGCGCGTGTGTGTACTTATATGGTGTCTGTATCTTAACACATAATATAAATTTTCTGTAGCTTATACTTACACACTTCTGTTTTTTTAAATATGAATGCTATATTTTAAAGAACAGCACTGTATTCAAATATAATATCGTGTAGTCTTTGTTCCACAGTTACTATAATATCGATATGTTATGAGAATAAAGAAGCTGACCTATTTCTACATTTCTATGAATCTAAAATATGTAGAGATCGTTCTGCTTTTCGTTTTATTTAGGCAATTACCCAAATGGTACAGCCTTGGCAGCATTTACAAAGATGGAGAATATACGAATGTTTAGGATACAGCTTCGAGTTGACAACTTGATGCTTTCGAAACATCTTCTATTGTATACATATGTATATTTATTTTTATTGACGCCTGTCTGATTGATTTTTCTGTACGATCTTCGAGTAATTTCTGCTAGCAAATGTGATCGTTTCACGCTCTTTCACAAGCTTGTGTTTGTGTCTGTGTTTTAATTGATTTTTCTTGATCGACCTGTCGACTCTACTGATATATCTATGTGTTGGCGTCGTTTGATATTTGCATATTATGTTATGTTGTTGCATTTTTATATGCTGTGCGGTAGACGTCATAATGTATTGGCCATTTCTGTTTAATAAATAGAAAGCCTGATTGATGTTTGTTTGCTATTTACGAGGTAATTCTATATCAAATGGACTCATTATTGTTCAGTGTGGGTCTGTCTTTCACCACCAATAATGTAGTCCATTAATGAGTGTTGAGTTCGATTTTTGTAGAGAAGTGCGTAGGCAACTATCTGAACACATCATTTACTTAAATAAATTGAAGATGCAGTTATTTTTAAGAACTAATATCAATTCCATTGAAAATAAATCATTCGGGAGTGTGAGAGTTTTTGAACATTGAAAGGACAAGGCCAAACTATGTAACTCAAACCCGATATTGAATTGACGTATGGAAGCAGATCAACATTTATTGGCAAATTAGAATAATTAGAATACACATAGTGGCAGTAAAAAGACAGGCAAATTAAGTTTAATACTGCTATGAGGGAGCAAATGTGGGAAAGTGGATGATCAAACATGGAAGGAATGAACAATATAAATAATCCTGAACTATATTAAATAGTCAATTACAGGATAAAATAGATCATTACAGAAAAAAATAGAGGATGTCTGATATAGAAATGAGATGCTTTTAAAGGAGTAAAATTAACTTCGAGTAGAAGCGTTGTCGTTGTTCAACCACATGTTCACAGTGATCTAGCGGATGTTACTGCCAATACTTCCAACTCGTTGGTAAAATTACACAGTGCAGTAAATCGTTACTTTTCTAAAATATGATCAGAGATTATATGAGAGATATATTTGGTTGTTATTTGAAGGAATCGGGCATTTACATCGCGGTCTCATGTCGCTGCGTTAAACTATAATAATTCTCGGTGTATAAGAAGGATACCAGAAATGCATGGAAACTTGCAGTGAAAACGGAAGGGAAAAAATTAATTTTAAAACAGGGAAATAAAAGAAACAGACCAAAGAAATAAAGTGCTGTATATCAGCTGTATTATAGCTGGTAAATTATTAACTATATCTTTTATATATTAAATTTAAACTAATGAAGCTTTTACCGTTTGCGTGTACAGTATGCATGACAATTAGCAATTAAATGACTATACCGATTATCATATTTCTGGAATTTCGAAACCAATTGCCTTAAAACTTACACAGTGACGATAGATCATAATCAAGCGAATAAAGAATGTTTTCAATGTTCTGGCGAAGTAATCTACGAAAAAGTTTAGGATCGTAGATATAAACTTTTATAAGCAAATAATGTGGGAAATTGCGGATAGTTCACTATTCTTTGCGTCCACAACGTGCCACATGCTTTTAGAATGAGTCGTCATGAATACATCTGTATGCATCTATATATGTATGCCAATATGTTTCTATCTCTTTACCTATCTATCTTTCTATCTATCTATCTATCTATCTATCTGTCTGTCTGTCTGTCTGTCTGTCTGAATGCCTCTGTCTATCTATTTATCTATCTATACACACATGCACACACACACGCACACAAACATACACACACAAGCGTGTATATGTGTGTGAGTGTGATTGTGTGTTTATACATGTTCAACATCAATATTCCCTGATTTCGCTTAGGTATAGCTATGCTAACAACTGGTTATTTATATATATATATATATATATATATATATATATATATATAAACACACACACACATCTCTTTGTATATATTCTCTTTTACTCTTTTATTTGTTTCAGTCATTTGACTGCGGCCATGCTGGAGCACCGCCTTTAGTCGAGAAAATCGACCCCAGGACTTATTCTTTGGAAGCCTAGTACTTATTCTATCGATCTCTTTTTGCCGAAACGCTAAGTTACCGGGACGTAAACACACCAGCATCGGTTGTCAAGCGATGGTGGGGGGGACAAACACACACACACATATATATACATATATACGACAGGCGTCTTTCAGTTTCCGTCTACCAAATCCACTCACAAGGCTTTGGTTGGCCCGAGGCTATAGTAGAAGACACTTTCCCAAGGTGCCACGCAGTGGGACTGAACCCAGAACCATGTGGTTGGTAAGCAAGCTACTTACCACACAGCCATTCCTATATGTTAATGAATAACAATTACAAACTGTATTTACTGCAGCAGGTTTTGAAATCATTTAGTGGCTAAGGAATAAATTTTTGGCGAGAACTTGTAGATAGTGTATCATCAAGTTATCATATCGCAATTATACATACACCAGTGAGACTTGCACAAATATTCACCCACTCCCATTTATCTATCTATCTATCTATCTATCTATCTATCTATCTATCTATCTATCTATCTATCTATCTATTTATCTATCTATCTATCCATGACTATATTTGTCTTTCTATCCATCTGTCTCATTGATTGCATACATTCATTAAACCACGCCTGTCTGTTTATCTATTCAACAATCTCTCCGTCTATGCATCTGTCCGTCTGGCAGCCTGTTTGACGGTATGATTCTTTGTCTATCTATATATCGGTCTATCTGCCTGTTTGTTTGTTTGTTTGTTTGTTTCATTATGTTGTCTGTCGTTCTATCTGCGTATTATTCTGTCTGTCTGCCTGTCTATCTATCCATATCTCTCCCTCGTCTTGTTTGTTTAGGCAAAAACTAACTAACCGACACTGGCAGGGATACAAAGATATAGAGTATGTTTTTGAAGGCAGGAGAGTGCACAACTGCCCCGTGTGTGAGAGCTTGTGTGCACGTGATGTGTGTGTGTGTGTGTGTGTGTGTGTGTGCTCGTGCATGTGTGTATGTCTGTGTGTGCATATTCTCTTGTTCAAGTCACCTTGACCCGTACACACCAGACAGATCTTTTCGGCCACACACTCCTCTCGACCGTATATTTTCTACCGTCCTTTCCACCCATCTACCCAACACCTTCGTTTAGAAATTCTACGAGACTTCCAACTTCACTAATCAAATAACATTGTGCAAACATGTATTTTCGGATATATAAATTTCAGTAAATAAATAAGTTACTACAACTCAAACGATCTCCAGTATTGTATAGTATAATAATTAATTCGCATTTTTGTGGTGATATATTCTGAATTTCTTGAAATTCTACGATATTTGTATTTACATGTAATATGCGAGGCATGAACTGGTATATGTATTCTACTTGCATCCATTCCTGTCTGATTATTTGATACAGTTAACCTAATCCTTTTAACACTAAGTGCTTTATTGATATCTGCCTAAAATTTTAGTCCATTTCCTGCTTCTTATAAAGAAAATAAATTGTTCTTATGTATGCCGACCTTTGAATCACCCTGTATATGTATATATATATATATATATATATATATATATATTACTATCTATCTATATATATATATATATATACATGTATAGATAGATACTTGCATACATAATACATGCATAGGTACATACACACACACATATATACATACATACATTTAAGTGAAAGTTTTCCTTTGAATTCATGTGCGAAAATGAAACTTAAGCTTCAAAATTTTGCACTGCAAATAATAAAGGAGGTTAAATAACCACTGATTTAGATTATAATTTAGTACCAATAGAAATATTTAAACATTGAGAACTCAACTTTGAACATCGATGGATGGACTTTTAAACATACTTCGAGTAGAATGAACGACATTTATGTCATCCGTTATTTCTTCATTTAATAAACCTTTAAACTCGCATTGAAAAACACTAATGGGTTACATGACGTAATTTCAGTTTTCTAACATTCACGAAAAGCATCAAGAGTTAGCTTAACTAAAGTCTTCAAAAGAAACGAAAGATAATGAAAACGTTGAAACTGACGCTGGCTTTTAAAAGTTGACTCCATATTACGTGTGACTGATCAAGAGCTGTGAAAGCAAATGGATGAGATGAGATAAAGCGACATAGAGATAGTTACAGTATAGAAAGAAGAGATATCGTGGCAGATAGAGAATAGATGAGCGACAGACAATTGAAGAGGTAGACTGGCAAATGTAAATTAAAGAGGCAGAAAAGTATAAACGGTGAGATTTGAGAAAGATACTGGAATATATAAAAGACTGAATGTAGCTGTTAGCAGAGAGGAAGATAGATAAAGAGAAAGAGCCAGGATCAAAATTCCGAAGCAGGGACTGATAAAAAGAAATAAAAAGACAGATACAGAGTTAAGGAAAGGGAATTGCATCAGTTGATAACGATGCGAAGACACAAATGTATGAATGATTGGATAGACTTGAATAAGTAGGAGAGATATACAACGTGGATATAATACACGAAGTTGAGTTGAATATCAGAAGCGTCATGAATTTCCAAGATATGAAAATATCTCCGTAGACATTAAATCATTCCGTAAGATGTGATATCAAAAGTTTGAAACCTATATGAAACATTGCAATTTTAAAGCAAACTGTCTTTTAAAAGCTGGTCTATTAAGCTGAAGATTACAGTAGTCAGGAAATTTCAAAATTTATGGATATAGGATCAGGAATTTGGAATAAATCAGTATATTTTGGTTATTTGTTTCTTAAATAAAAGAATGTAATATGAATACTACCATGCACTGCTAAATATGTGAGTGCATGTGTGTATTTGGTGTATTTAAGGACACCTGAAATGTTGTAAGGATGTATAGTTTGCATCGAGCTTCCTAAGATTTTCATTAATATGTAATAACACAACTTTACGAAAATAAGGTTTCCGTCAACATTTACCAGTATTTTAATATTTGTCTCTTATTTCAATTCTGAGTGGTTATGGAGTATGAAAATATCTATATTACTGTGTAACTAAATGTCTGATTATTCCGCTTGTCTGTCAATGTGTGTATATCTGTATGTATTTCTGTCCTGTAGCATATGATATTGCATTTCACAATTATTTTCTCCTTAACTCTCATACCCACTGTTTTTATTGTATTATTTTGTGTTTCATACCAGTTCGGTCAAACGTTTGATAGAATATTTCGATTAAAACCCTTTCATGCACTGCTCCATGTACACATGTGTATGCACACACGCAAAAATATATAAACACACAAACACACACACACACACGCACACACACACATAAACGCACGCTCACACACGCATACACACCCACCCAAACATACGCGCACACTCACATACATGTTGACACCTACATTCAATATATACGTACAATATACATACATACATACATACACACACACACACATACACACACACACACACACACGCACACACACATATATATATATATATATATATATATATATATATATATATATATATATATATATATATATATATATATATATATATATATATATATATATATGTATTCGCATATATAGTCGGTTCATTCTCGTATACCAGTGAAGCCATTGCTAGAAATAATCATTGAAATATGGAATTGATAATACCATCTGAAGCTTTTATATGTCTCGTGAGTCCCGCCTAAGAATTGCTCATAGTAGTGTATAACACACTGATGTACTGGCTAGGAAAAATAACCGGGGACACAGAATGAACTCTATTGACATGTCTTTTAATCCTGCAACTAAACAACACACCTTTCTAAAGGTCACACATTTTCTTTTCTTTCAACAATATCTGTATTATAATTTATATATGTGTGTGTGTGTTTATGAGTGTGTGTGTGTGTGTGTGTGTGTGCGCGCTTATGCATGCGGCTATATATAGTCTTATGTACGTATGTATATATATTTTTATTCTGAATATGTTTAATATATTTTCATTTACTAGTAATGAAATTAGTAAATATGATAAAAGTAACAGTTTTAATATGTACATACGAATATATTTTTTCTTTCGTCATATGTGTAATAAGTGTTTTAAAATATATATCTAGAATAAAATCCTTTTGTCATTGATATCAAATATTATGCGATAGGAGTTAATTATACTTAAAATTGCACAAGAAATTGCGTGTTTTTTGAGGAAATATCAAGAACAGTTAATTTTTTCTGCGTAAAAAGTTTGTTACATAGTAAAGCAAAAGCGATTTACAAGCTATATTTCCATACACAATCAAACAAGCCACCTCATGGTTTTAAACATATATAATTCTTATCGTAATTATCATATTGCAAATATACCTAGGTTCCTATGCGGGATGTTTTTGTTTTTTTTGTTAATAGATAATGACTTTACCTGCCATATTACCATGTACTTTTCTGTTTGCGTATGGATGTGTATCTGCACATGAAATGATTCGTTATTAGCTTTTTTGCTCTCATATTTGGTTGGGAAGATAGCTTAACGTTTAAAACTTTCTCTAATTTCATTTCATCTACTGTGTGATGTTTGGATTGTAGTGCTGTTGTTTGTTTTATACGTCAAAGCATATGAGACAAATAAACTTTTCATCACCGTATTTTAAATATTTGAAGAATGTTACCATATTATATCCAGCGATCCATAACACTTTGCTTACTTCAAGTGTTTTGTATTTGTATGTTAATTTAAATTTGCTATCAATAAATCTTGTGTAGATAATCCAGATTTCGTTTCGTTGAATGCAGTTCTAAAACGACATGAGGATCTTATCATTTTCAATATAACAAGTATGCAATTGTTCCATTATATACATAAGAGGGAAATATAATTTACCGTATTCATTCATATGTCGTACAATAGAGAAGACCGAGAAATTCTGGAAAATGTAATGCACCTAAAAATGGTATTAATCTAAATCAAATATGAATTATTAGTAAAATGTATATGAATATAAACAATTAGAGTCAGACTCAGTCTTATCATAAATATTATATATATATGTATACGTATACATTGAAACGCTTTTATATACTGAAAGGTACACACACACACACACACACACATACACACACACACACACACACACACACATACATACACACACACACACATTCATATATGTGTCGGGCCGTCGAGATTAAGTTTTCTACTTTACAGAAAATTTTCAATTAATTATTAAAACCACAATTGTCTAAATGCAGTTATTATCGACATGTGTAGTGAATAACTGGGATTCTTACTCTCTTCCCTTTTTAGAAGATTGTGAATCTATAATTCACGAGCCGTGTTCATTGTAGATGCCTTATAATATTTATTTTGAATATTGTCAGTGTTTTTCCATAAAAAATTAAAATAATTTTTCCCAGCTGAAATGATATTCACGGTCGTCCAGTATCCAGGAGACACAACATTCGATGTCCGTAGCGATTATGCGCACATTTTATCCTTTGTAAAAGTAGATTTTACTTAACATATCAACATTAAATCAACTAAAGGGATAGTTGTTCACTAATTTTACAATCCTTCCAGTGAAACAATAATACAATTTGAGTGTGGTGAATTTGCAATTCCATTGGACATTATTATGAGTCCATCTCCATCTTTATCTCTGTGTGCGTATGTATGTTTGTATGTATGTATGTATGTATATATATATATATATCTGTAAAAATATGTGACACTTATTCGGTAGCCATGATAAAACTCCAAGTTTCGGAAACTTTGAGTTTTATCATGGTTACCGAATAAGTGTCACATATTTCTACAGATAAATTCATCTATTTACATAATATCGAGAGGTTTCTTTCTTTCTTTTCTTGTCCTTCCTATCAATATATATATATATATATATATATATATATATATATATATATATATATATATATATATATATTAGTATATATGTAAAAACGTATGCATTGTGTATATGCGAGCATATGCATACATGAGTGTTTTTCTATCTGTGTGTGTACGTTCGCCTGTGTATATGTATAAATATATGTATAAGGACGTTTATGTATATCTGTGTGTACTTGTGTCTGTAAGTGTGTTTGTACAGCTTGACATATTTCCGCCTGTCAATACTGTCTGTACATGTAAGCAGGTCCATCTCTTTACACACTCACAACGAATGTGGCAAGAAGAAAAAAAACTAAGCGGTTTGTGAGAGATAGAATTTCACACCCATTCATCATATCTGGTGACTTTGGTACAATTATGACTCAGCCGCAGTAGATGATGGGGTAGGGACATTCCTTCATGTATTACAGAAGGTGGGATATTATTGTCATGTAGTCACACAGCCCTGATATTTGGCGCAATGCGACGGTAATGCCTAATTGCGAGGGAAATATCTATTGCAACGTATAGAGAGTTTACCGTCTGTTGGCCAGTTATCCTTATTTTGATGTAGTGATTATGCTAATGAAAAGTTCTAGTCGTAGTGTCCGTTACAGTGAATTTCTGTCAAAAATTTTCATTTTAGTAACATGAAAATATTATCTCTAGCAATGAAGTGCACTTAGGTTTGTAGAGATTTATTTTGAACACACATTCTTCATTTTGTGGAAACTAGCCAATATGTGAAAGGCTTTGGCAAATTTCTTCCTGAAGATAGCAATTTATAATTCCGTTAATTTACACCGTACTTCATTATTCAAAATTTAATTATATGTTGTACGTCTCACATCGGTAGCCATATATGAATAAAGATATGAAATAAACATAGTCCACGCCCGACTGCATTATATATACAAATATATGCTTAAGTTTGTGTGAATGTGTACGTATGTGTGTAAATTCAGAACAGTAACCGAGTACCAGACATTGACGCGATGCAAACGTATATGCCATTTGATAGGCGATGGCAATGCATGTTTAAGCACCCAAGTCAAGCAAACGTTTTATCTTATTTCAGTGACTGGATAGGATTTACTGGTGGAGAACTATCTTCCTTCACTTAAACAATTTCACCACTGTTTCACAAATAAATTCAAGCTATCCTATTCCGGGTAGATAGATAAGTACTTAGTATACTGTCAGAGGTTTGCGATATTCAGTTCCACTTAATATTTGGAACGAATTACACCGCTAGTATGCGTGTGTGAGACTGTGTGAGAGCCATGGAACATTCTACATTAAATTCCACAATAATGACTGAACCGTGCTGAGCTTTATCTGCATTTTATGTCCGTTCTTTTCTCTTACATATATTCAATCATTCATTTTCTTTGCTTTTCCTTTTCGTTATTTTACCAAATTTTGTAATTATTATCTTCCTTAGTTCTGGCTATCTGTTACATTTATTCTTATTTCTTATTTCGTTTTTACTTTCCATAAAGTTTTACATATATACTGAATATTTTCATATTCCATTTTGCAACTATTTCGAAAGTATCTCATATACGAGAAAACCGCAAACTCTCAATTAAAAAAATATGCATATATACGTTGACACAAACATGCATGTATATTGGGTGCTTTTATATATTATATATTACTTCGTCAATATTTGCAGATGAGGAATCTGACAACAATGCATTTTAACGCAATTAAGGTAGAGTTCTAAATTATACAACCAGGAATCCATTTTCTGCCTTAATTAAAGTTTGCCAAATTGGGAAATGCTGAAACTAAAAGGAAATTTACCCCCCTTTTTATGCTATATCTGTGGTTCTACTTTTTAAATCCCCTGAGAAGAGATTTCGTTCTGTAGTTGAAGATTTTAGAATTAAATTCTACCTCTGCCAATAGCATTCTCGCCACACTTAAGAATTATATTGTGCGTTTTACCAGTGGTATCGTTATCAATAATCCTCCAGACTATTGCTACAGATGAACTTGGAAAACAAATACTAATATTTAGACAGGAAAGATTACTAAATACTAAAATTTGACTACGATACCAAGAAAATATCTAATATTAGCCTTAATTTATTGGGCCAGGATCTATTATCTTATACGTTCGAGACAAAATAATCTCATTCCTAACTCAAATGTTCGGAATATGTTGTTAGATAGAGCAAAAAAAAATATTGTGGAAAATATTCACTACCTTACATATATTGCTGTCATACTAATTTCAAATTATAGCACTAGGACAACAAGTAACTCCAGTGCCCAATAGGTTTTATTGACAACCGAAGGGATGCAAGGCGAAGTTAGCCTCGGCGGAATTTGAACTCAGAACGTAAAGATGGACGAAATGTTGCTAAGCATTTTGTCAGACGTGCTAACGATTCTACCATCTCACATATGGCAACTATTTTGAAAATGGATATATTTTTAATAATAAAATATCAAAACAACTACGAATATAATCTCATATTTGATAAATATCACCCACCCCACTATAAGTCTTCGGACAACTGAAAAATATCTGTACAAATGTTCTCTTTTTAATTTTAATTAGAAAAGGCAAAACTGTATATCTAGAAATATAGTCAATAGGCATTTTTATATATAAAGTATCTACTCTGGTACCTTTGTCAGGAAATTTCAAAAGTATATACAGTAATTAAAGTCTGAAGTATACTAAATCCCCAACACATACAAATGCGTCTAATTCTACATATGGAGGCAAGTAAGACAAAATATAATTCCCGATTACTTCTCTACCTTGCCGTGTGTAGCACAAATTCTGCTATGCTTAAGCGTAGAGATAGGAAACACTATAACGTATTTTAAATTGAGTTAATCAAACCGTACAAACTAACCTAATTTCTTAACGAGACATGCATGCTGTACAACCAGTTGCGAATCAACAGCATCCGGTTTAAAGGCTAATGATATTATCAATTGGCTGTCTCTGGGTTGAATATTGTGTATTTTTCCGAATTTACCATGTGTATTCGAGTCTCACTAATTTGGTGAACATTCAGCTATAACGAACTAAAGTCGAATCTATTCGTTTAAATAATTTATATTGATTTTAAAATCTTGGCTAACTAGCTTGTGTCTGCTCTGAAATTGAAAATTGAAATACTAGTAATATTCTTACGTAGTCCCAATCGATTACCCACAGTGTCTTATAAGCTAATTGAAAAAAATCATATGCATCTAAAATTTAAGATCTAGTAAGTCTTGCGAATTAATTTTGAGTTATAGACTTATTCCGGAGTAATTTTCCACCCGTTTTAACACCATCACCTGACCGTTTATTGCTATATGCAGAGTTTACATTGTCAGAATTATTTGAAACAGGCGAAGAGTCTAAGAGCAACGCCATGCCTTACATCCCACTGCAATGAATGATGTGTTAAATTATTTCTAATTTTCGGTCAGTCTCGTAAGCTGTGTTCATACTTCGTAGTACTGTTATTTGTATTCTGGCTAATCTATAAAGAAAACGAAAAAACATAACTCATCTACTCTTTGCCGAATCACTATATCTTTACTGAAAGAGAATTAAAACACAAATTATATTCTTGAAGATCAGTTAATTCGTGCTTTCCGTTTTCCTATTTTTAGTAATGGCCAAGGGATAATTGCATAAACCAAGGGCTAATTGCAGAATTTGTCTAGATTCTTTGTCACATGATAAATTTCTACATTCTAGGAAGCGAAAGCATGCCAACAACAATAGCAACTCTAACAAAAAGAACAACATCAACATAATGATGACGATGACGATGGTGTTGATAGTGATAATAATAATAATAATAATAATAATAATAATAATAATAATAATAATAATAATAATAATAATAATAATTTCTACTATAGACACAAGCCTAACAATTTCGGGATTTGAGTTAAGTCTATTACATTCCCCCCCATTGCTCACCTAGTACCTCCTTTATTGTCCCCTAAAAGATGAAAGCTAGAGGGTGGAATTTGGACTCAAGACGTGAAAACGGGCGAAATGCCGCAAAGCATTTTGCTGGACGTGATTCTGCTAGATAGCTTTCCTGAACAATAATAATGACAACAACAACAACAATAATAATAATAATAATGATAGCAATAATAATAATAATAATAATAATGATAATAATAATAATAGCAATAGTAATAATAATAATAATAATAATAATAATAATAATAATAATAATAATAGGCCCAACTACCACTATCCTCACCCCTACTACTGATGCTGTTAATGCCACTACTGCTGCTACTACACATAGATACAACAATAAAGGCAGTAATTGACAACGGCGATAGAAGATTGGAGGACTGCCCAACAAAGAGAGCAAAGACAGCCAGAAGTAATACAAGAACGTCAACAACACGAGAAGTAACTAAAATCTACCACCTTTTCAGAACCCGTGGTTGGAGAACATAACCTAGCTAGCGACAAAAAAAAAACTTCAACATTGAAAAAGATTAAGTTACCGTAGCTACAGAAATAAGGACGAAGGCGACGATCTTAGTCTTCATACGCTGAGCCTGTTTATCGAAGAAGATTACAAGTGAGCACTGGCCTCTCTGGAAAGTCGTTCTGCATGAGAGAATGAGTAGTTACATATCTTTTAAATTACACCTCGCATCACTGAGAAAGGCCAGATCAAATTGTGTAAGTTTTTAAACGGCTGTCCATGTGAGCATGGACCTGTGTAACCTCTGAGTCTGTTAATATAACAATGGCAAACATTAAAAAAAGATGAAAATAATATCAGTGATATCAGTGATGATAATAATAATAATAATAATAATAATAATAATAATAATAATAATAATAATAATGAAAGAAGGCGGGTGGAATCTCCCCATGTCCTGATTAGCGATACATTTAGTGACGGTGTCACAAAAAAATCACTGGTTATTGCGCAAACTAATAATCGCTACTTCATATGAGTGACAATGAAAAAACAAAATATTGTGAATAACGGTGGCAATGAAACTGAAGCTATTGATGGTGATAGTGTTGCACCCGGCAGGCTCAGAGATTCTGGTCCGGCTCCAGCCTCTCGATATTCAGAAAGGGACCACCACACACGGCCTAGATGGAGCAAGCAAATTAATGCTGTGGTCATGAGGTGTTACTACCTGAGCGACCCTGTAGATGAGAATGGTGCTCTAATTACGTGTTACCATCAACGTTGTATGATCACCGAAGAGAAAAGGAATTGTTTTAACTCACTGAACAGAGATTATGTGAGCAAGCTAGATCAATAACAAATAATCGTTGGTACCCAGAAGTAAAGCTCGAATATATCAAAAGACGGGTACTGGAACATAGCACAGTGATAACGATGAAAAATACACTTCTTACTAATAAATGTAATCTCAAAGCATACGAAAGGAGCAGTGGTAGCTTACTTGATGCGAGACATATAAATGATCTAAAAGAAGACAATAAAAAAATTACAGAATAGAGAATTGATTAAACAAATTAAAATAGGAGACTTCAAATAATTCGGTGTACTAGAGTTCAACGAGATAATGGAGAAGGAAATGAAAGAGCAACTGAGGATGGAGTACTTCTGAAGACTGAGGCTGGAATTGCGCTCAAAATTGACCGTATGGAATAAAATCCAAGCAGTTAATAAATGGTCAATACCGTCACTTCGGAATGGAGATGGGATTATAAAATGGCAAAAGAGAGAAGTGATAAAAATGGATACAAAGACAAGAAACATATGAACAGTACATGAACCTTCTATCCTAAGAGTGACACCGATAGGCTGTACTTATTCAGAAGAAAGGGTGGGAGAGGTTTGATCAGTTGCCAGGACTGTATCGAAGCGGAGAAAAACTGCTTAGTAAAGCAGCTTAGGGTGGTACATAAAAAATGCCGTAGAACCATTGTTGATATATACGAAGGCCGGCGTCCTTAAAACTGAGAATTGTGTAATGAATGAAATATACTTCCACATACTCCGCCTCTACCCCCACCCTCAGTATAACCTACACACCACCACACTACACGCCACCATACCACACAACACCACATCGCATCAAACCACCACGTACACACTAGCAATGACCACTTCCCAGCACCCACACTATCGTCCACACACCACATGCACACACACACACACGCACACACACACACACACACACACACACACACACACACACACGTCAAGGTCAGCAGCCCTCTTCCACACACACATACATGGTCTCTTATATATATCGCACGCGCACCCACGGTTTGAGATCACCACTACTTTATTATGTCCACCTACTTCGTAGCTCTCCCGTGTAACCCCTCTGTCCGGCATTCGCCATTATAGATCGCTAGCCACTACACATTATTTCCTTTCCCTTTCTGTGTTCCTTTCTATGGAAGAGCGTAGGCTCGAAAAATGAAAGACTTTTTTACTTCCCGAGCGTTAAACTAATACATCTGTTTGTTGTCTACACCACCTGTCTTCGACTTTTTTTGTGTGTGAATTCTCCCCACCCCTATATATATATATATATATATATATATATATATATATATATATATATATATATATATATATATATATATATTGTTATGATCAGACACATTAATAATGTAAGAAAAAGGGGGTAAATTTCTGATCGTAACAACAAAGTGTTCAAACAGGGAAGTAAATGTTCATATATGGAGATTATGTCCAGTCTCAATGGTTTCAAGGTAGGTGGTGATCGGTCCGACCCATATACAGCTCCGTCTGGTTCTGTTTCTATCCCGCTGTCTTCCCCACTCCCCTTTTTAACAAGAAGTACGAGATTACCTGCCTTGTTTGTTAACAGGAAGTGAACGAGGTTACCGGTCTCGCACTATCCTAACTTCCTGTATATATATTTGGTTATTCATATCAACGTTATTTCTGCCAAACTGTCGTTTTGCCAAACGGTGTTTGACTAACGTTTATCTTGCCACCTTCGGAAAATATAGGGTAAGTTCTCACCCTTCATTATCTATTGGTATACATAACAATATATATATATATATATATATATATATATATATATATATATATATATATATATATATATACATGTGTGTGTGTATGTGTGTATATATATATATCATTTCCTTTTGGGATTTGGTTTGCAAGATTCTTTATGTGAGTTCGTGTGTTGAAGCATATTTTGTTATGCCTGGAGAAAGTCATTCTCTTTTAGTGCCTTATAATTTAACACAAACGCACTGGTAATATTTCCACTTATTTCTTTTTATTTTTCGAAAATTTTCGTTGCGTCTTGCAACCTGTTCAGAATTATTGAAAAGATTGCAAGACGGAACGAAAATTTTAGAAAAATAAAAAAGAAATAAATGGAAACTGTGCCGGCGACTGTGATAAATTATAAGGCACTAAAATTGAATGAATGTTCCCAGGCACAACAGTATATATATATATATATATATATATATATATATATATATATATATATAGTGTAGATATTATTCTAATGTAGAGTTCTATTGCCCTGAACCGGTATGCACTTGCTTGTTCGCTTAAATTGTCGATTACAAATAGTGTATTCCACAGGCTATGACCACTCCCTTAGAGCTCTACTTTCTACATTTTTACATAAAAAATATTTTTGGACATATAAATTCGGATTGTTGTCTGTAACCTACTTCACAATTCCGAGCACTTCTTTAATGAATAGGATTATTATTTTATCCACATAGCCCGTTGTCACCATTTTAAAATGCAGATTATTCTAATATTTGAATAGCATTTTTGAAACTTCATTACAAAAATGTCATCGACATTTTCAAAAGACTAAGTCACTTACTGAACACGTCTTTGATATGAAACTGTTTGACTCATATATCTTTAGTCACATAAACCGACAATAGCAGCATTTCTTATTACGTAGTATATGTCTTTAAGTTTTTTCTGCATTTGTGATCTTCATTATATTATGTATTGTTCAATAAATGTTAGCACTTTTCATATGCTTTCTTTTTATATTATGGTGCACTGTTGAACATACAGCTTATTGATGCCACTCCTCTCCCGAATCCTTTCGTACTTGTGTCAATGCAACTTGACATTCTTTTTCACAATACAGTCACGCCATTGTCTAGTTGGACGATATTGGTCTCGAGCTGCTATCATTAAACATGCTGTCACCTTTCAGTTAAGATACGTAAAGCCAGACCTATCTCTGCCATCTTGAAAACATCTGATTTATATAATGGGTTACGAATTGTTGGCATAGTGTTATCAATTCCTTTACTGCCTTCTTTCTTTATCGATATACTTTTACCCTAAAATTCATTTCTTATGACTCTTCTTTCTCCAGTGTATGCGTGATAAGCGTTTAGTGAGGGTTTTACTTCTAAAGAATGTATGAGTGCATTACACATTTCAGCTAAATATGATTATAATTCTTTTATATCGATTGCAACAGTATGATTTTTCAGATATATAACAATGTTTTGTGATTGTAGGATGCTCTACTTTTAGCAGAAGCTTTTTCCATCCGAACGATCTGATTTATAGGCAATACCAAGCTAACCAACGCCTCTAGCTTCCATTCTCTGTCGGAGTACACAAGTGATTTCTGCCAGCTCCGAGATAGTGTTCTGAGTTTTGCCTAGTATTTAGCTTTTAGCTTTCTCGTGTATTTTAGGTCCACAAATCGGAACTGTATCTTGCAACCGAGATTAGTACGGTAGTAATTACTTCGACGTTTGGTTTCAAACTCACGTCCCTTTTAAGGGACATCAACCGAAATTATTCACAGCGGATTACATAAACAAAATATCCCAGCGTGTTTGGGGAATTGTGTAGTGTTTCGTGCCTGTATTCAAATTAAAATATTGCACATAACGTTACACTTCCAAGTCGTAATATTCTTTCTGTATTGAAACATGTGTATTTTCTTTTTAATAGTCGAACATCATTTCTAAACTTGATTCGCATTTTCAAAATCACACGTAGATTTTAAATCAGACACTTTGTTACGACTGCATTTGAACAATTTTGTAGTTTTTTTCTAAATATTTTCTCCGATGATTGGCAGTTATTCAACGTGTTTGTTAACAGAAAAAAAGTGTTTTAGCACTTTTAGCTTGAGGTGACTAAGTGTCAAGATATCACATGTTTGCTACATGAAAACATAAATATATTTTATATAGGTTATATATATAAAATAGGATCAGTTTCTTTTTTTTTTCCATGAGTGCTTTCAACTTTATTAATTTATAAATATCCTTGTGCTACAGACGTTTCATGTTCCGATTAAAATTTGCAGCTATGGGAGTACCAATCTCTTATCAACCAAACCTTTTAGACGTACACATAGAGTGACGAAGTAATCCTACGCATTTTCATGAAATGCTCATACATTGCTGATTTAGGGCTTGTCTGAAAGAGAACATTATTTGTTAGAACAGTCGAGCCTATTGTCTGGCTTTCAGCCAAGACTATCCTGAATTTTGGATCACCACTCCCCTCTAAATGAAGAGCAAGCTTCCTGTCTCTATCCAGTAGAAATTTGTTGGGTGGACGCTGTTGAAATATTTGCTGTTAATCGGTTAATGCGAAAGGGCAGAGAGTTTTCCTTCTTGTGCGACAAAACAGGTTGCGCAATTGATGACACTGAAAAGGCTGGACACGGATATTTTGGCATTTGGCCTCGCTCACTTCGATGTTTTCACGTTCCACTTAGAAAGAACCTGAAGTTGAAAATCAAGTAAAAGTGGAGTAACAGTAGCGAGACTAACACGAATGATTAGGTATATTTCTTCTGGATGTGAAGCTAAAATTGAGCAGGTTGGGTAGATTTCGCTATCTGGTTATTAAAATGCATTCCTCTTGACTGAAACCTGTGTCATATTACCTTATGGAAGCTTAGAAGCCACACACAAGCAAGCAGTAGCTTATAACTTTATTTCCTAACCTTTTCCCCGCGAAACATCGTGAAGATGAACACTTCTTGGAAACAGACCTGCACTGCCACTCGGCCAGTGCTGAACAGGCTCAAGCAAGGCGAAATAATGTGCTTTACCCGAGAAAACAATATTCTGCTCAGCCCAAGATTCATAGCCACAGCCTTATGACTGTAAACCTGCCATAAGCCACACGTCTTCACGTATTCATATAGTGTGTATAATTTTGACTTTAATTTTCATGCCATAAAATAACGTACCACTGAAGTATTGTGTTGATAAAATTAGTTATTTTTAAGGCAACGAGCTTGCGGAATTCTTAGCACGCTGACGAAATTCTTAGCGGTATTTCAAATTCTAATTTCAAATTCCGTAGGGTTCGACTTTGTCTTTTGTCCTTTCGAGGTGAGCACACTAGAACCAGTTGAACTGTGAGGGTGATGAAATCGAATAATCCCCTTTACAAGATTTCAGAACGCGTAGCTATAGTAGAAATGTTTATTATTATTATTATTATTATTATTATTATTATTATTATTATTATTATTATTCAGTAGTTTTATTTTTATAACGTGCTTTCACTTCACTACCGAGCGCAGCTCTGTGCGCCTTGGGTATGTGCTGTGGTTTGCTGTGGTGCTCTTATGCTTACTGTATTGAAAGTGTTTTGCGTAGAATGTGTGCAGTACCCAGTAGTGCAATTTTAGGTATGTTATATCTATTTGTAAGTCCTGGTATTTTTGTTATGTATTTGTCTGAATATTTTTTTATTATACCTAAGGCACCTACTATGATAGGAATTGTTTCTGTTTTTAGATTCCACATTCAAGTTATCTCTATTTCCAGGTCTTTGTATTTTGAAAGTTTTTCCATTTCTTTTAGAGAAACGTTGTCATCTGCTGGTATTGATACATCAATTAGAAAGCATTTTTTTTCTTCATGATCTTTAACAACTATATCTGGTCTATTTGCCTTAATTTCTCTATCTGTGTGTATTGGCATATCCCAGAGTATGGTTGCTTTCTCGTTTTCTGTGACCTTTTCTGGCGTGTGTTTATACCATCTTTTTTCTGTTGTTATTCCATAATGTTGGCATAGCTTCCAGTGTATATAGGTCCCAGCTCTGTCGTGTCTGTGAATATATTCCTTCTTAGCCAGGACTGGGCAGCCAGAGATAATATGATTTATTGTTTCTTGTCGATCTCCACATATTCTACAGTTACTTGTTATATTTCTTTTCATTATGGGTTTTTGGTAATTTCTGGTGGGGAGGCTTTGGTCTTGTGCAGCAATTAAAAATCCTTCAGTCTCTGCTTTGAGTCCTGAGCTTCTCAGCCATTGCTGGGATTTTTCTCTGTCTATTTCTTTCGCATTTAGTTTAGCCTAGTATTTACCATGTAGGGGCTTTTCTTGCCATCGTTTTATCATGGTCCGTTGCTGTTCTAGTTTTAGTTTGGATTTCATTTGTTTTATAGCTTTTGTTGTTTCTTCTTCTTCTTCTTCGTATTTGTTAGGTAGATTGATTTGTTGTTTGTATTTGGCAGCTTCCTTAAATACTGAAAACAGTTTTTTGTTTTGCTAGTGTTTTGTGGATATTTGTATTAGTTTCCCTTGCTTCTGGAGTAGGTATTTTTGCAGTCCTATGGTGGTTATTTTATAATAGTTTTCTAGCTGTTTAAGACCCCTGCCACCTTCTGTGCGTTGTATATATAGCCTTTCTATGTCAGATTTTGGGTGGTGCATCCTATATCCTGTCATTATTTTTCTTGTTTTCCTGTCTATTTTACATAGTTCGGTTAGGGTCCAGTTAAGGATGTTGTAGCTGTAGCTTATAACTGGGACAGCTAAAGTGTTGATACCCATTATCTTGTTTTTAGCATTGAGCTCTGTTTTTAGTATTGATCTAACTCGTCTATAGTACTCTTTCTTTATTTTTTCTTTCATTTGTGTATGTTGTTATTATTATTATTATTATTATTATTATTATTATTATTATTATTATTATTATTATTATCATTGTTATCATTTGTTCTTTCTTCAAATTTTCTTCCATTTCTCGCCGAATGTTTTCCGTACACCTAGGGCAGAGAAACTCATTGTATGCATTCCCAGTTTACACACGCAAATTAACAGGTAAAATATGTATCAAAAAAAAAAAAATAAATAAATAAAATTAAATTTAAAAATACATGAAAAATAAAAATAAAAATAAAAATAAATTCATGAATGGATGTTGTTTTCACAGTGATAATGCCATTCTCAGTACATGAGTCGTTCCTGTTAACACGATTTTATTATTATTATTATTATTATTATTATTATTATTATTATTATTATTATTATTATTATTATTATTGTTCAGTAGTTTTATTTTTATAACGTGCTTTCACTTCACCACCGAGCGCATCTCTGTGCGCCTTGGGTATGTGCTCTGGTTTGCTGTGGTGCTCTTATGTTTACTGTATTGAAAGTGTTTTGCGTAGAATGTGTGCAGTACCCAGTAGTGCAATTATTATTATTATTATTATTATTATTATTATTATTATTATTATTATTATTATTATTATTATTATTATTATTATTATTGTTATTATTATTTACATCTATAGCGCAGTGGAAAAATAATTTGCGAAAGCTCATGTACCGAGTTCAAACCCTACCATTACGTGGTCTATAAAATAAATTACCAGTTTAGTTCTGTGGGTCAATTTAATCAACTAACCCACTCTCGTTAACTTGCAGGATTTCTGCCAAAACTTGAAACATTATTATGATTAGTGTTCCAGTTTCTAAATATAACGTTACTACTTTTCAAATTTGGAGTCTTTGTAAGATGAATAATTCTACAGATTTGATCATGAAAATAAATAAATAAAAAAAAACAAAAGCATTGTAGCAGTTTTAATAATTAAGTAATATTTTGCTTCCGCTAATGTATTTTCTGTTTTATTAAACGTAGTTTCTTTTTGCGATTTGCCCATAAAAATCTGAGCAAAATGTTTCTGTATATCTATTTTGGTCCTTTGTTGATTCTAAATTCATTTTAATAAAAGATGTACGAGAAAGTTCAGAAGTGGCACAAGTCCTTTGTCATGTACGCCCTCTACATTTCGGATATATGTAAAACCATATATGTAGAAGAGTATATACATACATTCATAAAATCATAAATATATTGAGAAACACACACACATACACAAATGTATACTTACATACATTCACACACATATATATGCAGATATGTGTGTATATATATATATATATATATATATATATATATTTAAAATTTATTGATAAGGGTAGAAATTGATATTGATCAACTAAAACCAATGGTCTAGCATATTAAAAAATCCGAAGATTAAAATTATATTACATACAAGAATAAGAGGAATGACCAGCAAATGTGGATTCCTGAATGCTAGAAATAGATGCCGAATCATCCAACCACGAACAAGTATGTTCTCAGTAGAAAAATCAGCGACACAACAGACTGTAAATGAGTAAGACAAATGAAAAAATACTAAAAACGATTAATTTACGTACCATGGTTTCACCTGTTAACTTATGTAAATGTTAACAGGCGAAACCATGGTACGTAAATTAATCGTTTTTAGTATTTTTTCATTTGTCTTATTCATTTACAGTCTGTTGTGTCGCTGATTTTTCTACTGAGAACATACTTTTTCGTGGTTGGATGATTCGGCATCTATTTCTAGCATTCAGGAATCCACATTTGCTGGTCATTCCTCTTATTCTTGTATGTATATATATATATATATATATATATATATATATATATATATATATATATATATATATATATATATATATATATATATATATATATATATATATATATATATATATATATATATACATATACGTATATATATAGATATACATATAGAAATATCCATATATAATATATATATATATATATATATATATATATATATATATATATATATACATATACGTATATATATAGATATACATATAGAAATATCCATATAAATATATATATATATATATATATATATATATATATATATATATATATATATATATATATATATATATACATATACGTATATATAGAGATATACATATAGAAATATCTATATATAATATATATATATATATATATATATATATATATATATATATATATATATATATATATATATATATATATATATATATATATATATATATATATATATATATATATACATATACGTATATATATATAGATATACATATAGAAATATCCATATATATATATATATATATATATATATATATATATATATATATATATATATATATATATATATATATATATACATTAGCCGCAAAAGCAAAGCTGCAGTGTTGCTGTGTTGGAGGCAGTTCCAAAGAAAATCAACAAGAGATATATTTGTTCGTTTTCCGGTCTTTTGAGATAGATTGCGCTTAGCACATATAGTGCAAATTTAACAGCAATAGTTCGAATTATCTAATAAAATCTATATACAATTAGGTCAGTAATCGATCGATGCGGTTAGTAGTCGGAAGTCGGACATGATGTTAATACGAACTATTTTTGTATTTTTTTAATATCTAGACGCTAGTATAGAATGTCCATCGTCGCTGATGTAGGTACGAATCAGGGTAATGAGACGAACACGAATGTTTGTCCGGGTAAATCGCGAGAAAGTACTTTTAATGACAGTTTGATTTTAATTTGAATAAACAGTTAAAAGCAGGGTTTATACATTTTGATTTCAAGTACGTTTTACTAAGTGGGCTACATTTGTTTTCCTTTTTGTGGTTAGTTCTGTATTTGGAGTTGAACTGCTTTTACAAAGGGCGGATAGAATATTTCTTTTCTGCTTGATGCCTATTTCTAAGAAGTAGGATAGATGGAGTATCAGAAGCCAATTACTAATGTGTCGGAATATACGTTATGTTTATAGAATTATATTTCGCTAGTAAAAAAAAAAATAAGTGCCTTTTGGTGAGTCTAATCATTGTCAAACCTTTTAAATGAACATACTGGACACGATGATATATATGTACAGGGGTGGCCAAAGGTTACCTGACAGTAAATCAAATCCATTTAATTCCAAGATTTTTTTATGCTCAACATCTGAATGAATTTCATAAAAGCATCTAAATATGAAACATCATGGACATGCTTCAAGCTGAAGTCCTTCTTGACTGACACATTTTTCCATTCGAGTCAATACAGAATTACAAATAGCATTTATGGAATTTTGATTTACCATCGAGTGACTTTTGCCCAGCCCTGTATATATATATATATATATATATATATATATATACATATATATATATATATATATATATATATATATATATATATATATATATATATATATATATATATATATATATATATATATATATATATATATATATATATATATATATATATATATATATATATATATATATATATATACATATATATATATATATATATATATATATATATATATATATATATATATATATATACATATATATATATATATATATATATATATATATATATATATATATATATATATATATATATATATATATATATATATATGTGTGTGTGTATGTGTGTGTGTGTGTGTGTGTGCGTGTGCGTGTGTGTAGGCCATGTTCTGTTGAAGCATTGGGCTTTAATACATGGTTAATAAATTATTTATGCACAGTGACTATTTAAGATCTGGTATCGTGAAAAATGTTTATTTTATATTCAGTGATACAGGTTAATCCTTTCTACTATTGGCACAACACTTGAAATTTTCAGTGGGGGACGAGTCGATTACATCGACCCCAGTATTTCACGGACGATTATTTTATAGGCCCCGAAAGGATGAAATGCAATGTCAGATTAATGATAAAGTAACATTACAAAGACAAGTAGAAACACAAGTACATCGATATCTATCAATCATATAATCTGCCCGTCCATCTGTCTGTCTGTATGTATGTATGTACAGACATACATGGGTATTTAGTGAGTGGGTGTCTGCGTATGTATAAATGCATGTATGTACACATCCAGTGTGTATAATAACTCAATTCATTAAAGCATGTAAACCTGTTAGTTGAGATGTCTGGGGATATATATTGGGATACTATACTTTAAAACATTGGTACCAAACAGAAATTTTAACATGGGATATACCTGATCTCTAAAGAAAGTGCCAAAGACCTGGATTTGATTTAGATGGATCTCAACTCTCCAGGAATTGATCCACACACTTGATTACATAACGCACATATGAGACATGCATGCCCAGATTTTATACATCCTCATACGAATATACTACATACATGAATATTGTAAATTTATCGTGTATGTATTAATCCTAACCAACGATAATTGCTAGTACAGCGCCAGGATTGAGAAATGTACCATTTACGATTTATTATTTTTGTCTGTAAGAAAATATGAAGTAATATGTTAATTATAACATCAGGTTTGAGTTGTAAATAGGTCATATAAGACGGTAATCATAAGTTACTGATGTTCCATTTCATGCCACAAATATAAAAGTAATATTTAATTGGAAATACATTGAATATTAGATTCTTCAAAATTAAAATATGCTGAAAGAGAGAGAGGGAGAGAGATAGAGAGATAGATAGAGGCAAATAGACAACTAGGGAGACAAAGAGAGACAGACACAGAGAAAGGGGGAGGGGTGAAGGAGAGGGGATGAATTACCTTGGTGGTGAGATAAATGGATACACAGTATAATGCAGAAACGGAGAGGGTAGGATAGAGATTAATAAATGGATGTGTGTAGCTATTTTCAACAAAATTACGTCATCAATGTGTTATGAGAAATGAAGGAATATATACCTATCTATATATCTATTTATGTATGTCTGTCTTTCTACCCAGCTAGCTATTTACCTACTTCCCTGTCTATCTATCTATCTATCTATCTATCTATCTATCTACCAACTATTTGTTTCCCGTCTGTCGCTCCGTCTGTCTGACTGTCTCTGTCTATTTACGTATCTATCTCTGATATATCTATCTCTGCTCTGTATGTAAATATATACATATACATGTTTGTGTATATAGGATAGTGGATGTATAAAGATGCATAAATAGGTATGCATGTATATAATGGGATATATCCTATATATATATATATATATATATATATATATATATATATATATGCGGTACATATTTATATGGATAGGCACATATATATATATATATATATATATATATATATATATATATATATATATACTTGTGTTTATGTAAATATCTCCTTTTTATATATTTTCATGCATACAAATCTGTATATATCTGAGCGTGTGTAAATGTTTGCCCATGGTGTGCGTTCAATTACAGTCGAATAGATTCAGCTCCGGTATTTCGATTACTTCGTAAGTCTGAGATGTTTGACTGAAAATGGTTGCCTCAGAAGCTAAGAACAGTCTCCACAGTTGACAGGGCGGAAATATTGCGGAAGATACACATACCTACATCTCTGTCATGATTTTGTTCTCTTGCAATGCTTGTTTTTATTACGATCAATGTATTTTCTTTTTTATCAAGAGATGCTCTTTATGGATTTATTTCCCCATTTCTCCTTGATATATATTTATACTTAGTCTTGTCTTTCTTCACTTATTTCATTGAATTATTTCTTTTATGTTATCTTTTTACTATTAACCATTTCAATGTTTTCGATCTATCGTAGTATGTTATTATCGGCCTTGTCTTTTGGCATTGAACACAACACTTCAATCATATATTCTTGGCTCTACATGATACACGCGCTCTTGCCTGCCTGCCTGCCTGCATGTCTGTCTATCTTTCTCGCTCGGATTATTCTATACTCAAATACTCAACAGAGATACTTTCTCGATATTTACACCCAAACCTCAGAGAAAATCCTCCAGTGTATATCAGTTTCTCATCCAAGTATAGGTCAATCAATCATTCATGATATACATAGAAACAAACACCGACACACACCGACACACACACACACACACACACACACACACACACACACACACACACACGCGCGCGCACACATACACACACACGCACACACACACATACACACATCACACTCATTCATATAAATATGTGTGCGTGTTTATTTGTATATATGTATAGATATGCGTGGTTATATATGTATCTATCTATCTATCTATCTATCTATCTATCTATCTATCTATCTACCTATCTATCTATCTATCTATCTATCTATCTATCTATCTATCTATCTATATATATATATATATATATATATATATATATATATATATATATATATATATATATATATATATATATACATCACACACATTCATATACATATCAGTGCATGTTTATATATATAAATATGTGTGTGTATGTGTGTGCAGATATGTGTGGGCGCGCGTGTATCAAGTGTGTGTGTATACATATACGTGTGTGTGTTTTTTTTATTTCAGTGTAAATAGCATAACAGTTAAAACACCAGTTCATATAACGCATAACCCGCCAAGTTTCACTTCAAATACTTGAGACCTTGAGCTTCAATTAGCTTATTCATTCATGCAGTGTATATTCCGTTGTACTAAGAATTTAACACGCGCACACATACACGCACGCACACAAACACACACACATACATACACACACAAACACACACACACAAACAAACACACGTAATATATTCTGGGTAATACACTCACAACTTGCAATTCAAAGTCCTATATGGTGTCGAGTACCATATGCCATCATACAAGAGGATTACGCTTTTATTGGATTCACATGCAGAAATTCATTTGATATGAAAACTTATTTTGATATATAAAATAATAAGACAGAATGAGCAGGCGTTAAATTGCAACCCACATCAACTTCATCTGTGCATTGGTAATTGCTGTTTGATGCTGTGTTTCCATATCATGCCATAATATAAACATTACATGAATTACTATGATGAAGTAGTGGCTAGACACACAACACGCACTTCCTCAGGCTGGTGGCTTTGAAAAGAATCACGCCCACTTACCGATTATGGGATCGGGAACTGGACGTGACTAGTGGTGCTCTCAAAGCAACTCTCCTGATGACGTACGTCCAGACAGTTACTGCTCGATCACAATTATTTATATTATATTTATATAATATTTATATAATAGTATGTGGAGTACGCAACAATTAACAGTTGTTACCAATTCATGTACTTTTTGGTTAAAATCTGTTCTTTCCATCTTGCTATCTATCTATCTACCTATCTATCTATCTATCTACCTATCTATCTATCTATATTTTTCCAATGTGTACGAATGAGAAGGATAAAACAAATAAATAGTTACCAGTGTAGCAATAATTCAAATAAGTACCAACGATATTACAGCCCACTTATAAAGGTATATATTCAAGGGTTAAGTAAAATGTTTTTGTATAACATAGATAAATCAAGAAATGGAGTCGAGCGCAGCTGTTATTCAAATCATTTATACTTCCAACATATGTTTCGTAAAAAGCATTGAGATTATTCCGGTTGGAATAAAACTGACGTAAAGCAATACAATCATCTCGACAGGGGCAAAAAAAGGAACAAAACATATCAATAAGCTATTTTAACCGTATGTGATTACCGCGTATGGAAGTATATGTTGTTAATAGAATACTAGCAAGTTATTAAAAAAAACACCAATAGATTTAACGTCAAAGGTAAATTAGAGCATGAGAAGGAGGAGAAAGAAATAAATTAACAGAGAATTGAGAGTTGAAAAATATAACGTGATAGATGAATAGGAATAAAGCTTTAAAACGTCGACATAGATATATGTAGTGGAAATGAAATGTAAGAAGTCAGTCAGAAGTCGAATATCAATTCACACCGAATTAGGATGGATTCTTCAAACACCAAAAAACCCATCACAAATCATTTCTTCACATAACCATAAATTAGTAAATACAAATCCACTTAATGAAAATAATAACGGTGATATTATTGACGCTAACCATCCTTTGAACGGTAATATCAACAATAATAAAATTTCTGATATACATTTGAATCGAATTCGTTTCCTTAGCAGGAGTAGAAACTCTGTTTCTCATTGTACAATTACTTCTGGTTCTGATGTCTTTTTTATATAGGTAGCTCGTCGTCCCAGTTTTCGAAAAGAATATTTCACCATTATTATCCATTTAGACATATCAATAAACGCAACAATACTGGGCTTAATAAATTAATTTGGGTCTAAAGGAATATAAGAAACAATACGTTTTGGAATGGAAAATTCCATTCAGGTCTTTCCCATATGACAAAGGCACATCTGTAACGAAGAGCTATTTTTCATGCTTTTCTCGAAGAATTCTCTTGTAAACGCGTTTATCGTTGTAAACAATGGCAAAAGCATAATTTTAGTTACAATATGTAATTTTTAGCAATCTATAAAATTCGACATTAACTTTCTTCGTACATTTCATTTCCATTACATATATCTATTTGCACGCTTTTAAACTTTATTACCATTCATCTATCACATTATATTTTTCCATTCCTAATTTCTTTCTTTCTCCTCCTTCTATTTCTCTAATTTACATTTGACGTTAAATCTATTAACGGTTTCTTAAAAAATAACTTGCTAGAGTTGTCCTTACATCACATGCTTACGTATGCGGTAATCACATTCGGTTAAAATAGCTTATTGATTTGTTTTGTTCCTTTACCTCCCTGACGAGGTAATTTTATTGTTTTACATCATTTTTTTCCTCCAGAATAATTTCAATGTTTTTCGAAACATACGTTAGAAGTATACATGATTTGAGCAACACCTGTGTTTGACTCCATGACTCCATTTCTTAATTTATCCATATATATATATATATATATATATATATATATATATATATATATATATATATATATATATATATATATATATATATATATATATATATATATATATATATATATATATATATGTATGTATATATATATATATATATATATATATATATATATATATATATATATATATATATATACATATATATATATATATATCGGGGTAAGCGCATAAAATGTGCAACAAGATGGACAAAAATAGTACTCAAATACCAGTGGTAGAGTAATGTGAGTTTTTATTGCATTGTCATTCCTTTCCCATTTCTAACAAAACTGTCCGATGAACGGCAACGTGAAACTCCGAGTATCAGTTTCTGTTATATTTCTGCTGCTTTTAAATAAAGTATATATATATATATATATATATATATATATATATATACACACACACACTCACATATATATATATATATATATAATTATATATATATATATACATATATATATATATATATATATTAAGGTATTTATGTATCCATCTATATATATGTATATATACATATATATGCGAGCATAGATGTATATGTGTGTGTATGCATATACGTATGTATTTATTGCATATATATATATATATATATATATATATATATATATATATATATATATATATATATATATATATATATATGTATATATATATATATATATATAGCATAAATCATATATAAATATATGCATATATCCATACATATATGTACATACCTACATCTATATGTATACATACATGCATATATGGGTACAGGACATCACAAAAAAAACGTTAAACACAATGAGAAACAAAAACACAAAGACGAAGACAGAAACGAACTATTTTTCGAACAACGAAAAAAAAGCAGAGAAACGAGACATGCAACATAAAGAACTATTCTCTTCTTCAGTTGTCCCCGTTCCATCTACTCCGCGTTTCGAAGGCAAGGATATATATATATATATATATATATATATATATATATATATATATATATATATATATATGAATATATATGTGTTTGTGTGTGTGTATGCTTATATGTATGTATCTTGCGTGCTACCTTCCATATATATATTTTGAATATACACGATTTTAACTATTTTCGAAAATTTTATAACCTCAATGCAAATTATTAAGTTCGAAGTCTACTGCATTTCTCGGATTCGGTAACACTGCAGTTAAAATTTGTGAATTGAAGGAAGTACTCTCTCAGACATTTCTAACTTGTAAATGCCAAAATTAATTACTTAGATAAGCCAAACATAATCTCATCTTTGTGAACACCAAAACAATCAGCTAACACATTTACAAAATGCAGACATACTCTAATATGAACATAATACGACCGTTGTAATCCAAGAATAAGAAAATATTTGATGTAGGTCATTTATAAACGCACAAAATAGAAATACCCACCGAGAATATGTTTAAACATTCATATGTGTGTGCGTGCACACTCATACACTTTCATATATATATATATATATATATATATATATATATATATATATATATATATATATATTTGCGAGGTGGCATATATGCATATATGTGAACATGTAGACACAGTAAATGTGTATATATGAAAATGTGTGCTTGTAACTGACAATGTTTTTGCTTGGATCTATAGATAATAACCTATTGTCGTCTACGTCAGTATTACGTTTCTTTTAATATAATTTATTATTTCATACTATGCAATGGTGTACTAGGAAAACTATTCTCCAGAGGGATCTCGTTATTCACTGATACGTTATTATTTACGGCCATATTGGTTTCCACGTTACTACATTTTACCGTTTACGATGTAGCAGAATGGTAAAAAGGAAAAGGAGGAAAAAACAACAACAACAACTTAAGTTATCGTATCTGAGACATTCTACCGAAATGATGATCTATAATAACATCGAATACAGCTGTTTTCTTATATTCCTGTTGTTCCTAAAATCAACGATCTGAAATAATTAAAACATATTATTCTGTGTGTACACACACACACACACACACACACACAAACACACGTACCTGTATATATATATATATATATATATATATATATATATATATATATAAGTGTGGTTGTAAGTTAAAGTTTCTCCAACTTTCTCCAATGAAACTAACTTCTGCACAGTTACTGAAAATATCCACGCAAATTATTGAAATATATGAAAACTGAAATTAGATCCAGGGTTTTGGGAGTGAACAAGTTATAATTATATAGTATATGTCAGGTACTCTTGTGTAGCTGCCTGTTTACTAATCCACCAATATGACTGAATGGACAGATGCTCAACTTTACATGATCTATTTCGGAGTATTGTAGAAGTGTAGTAGTCAAATGCACGCACGCTTACGCACACACGCACACACTCACTCATTAACACACACATACACACACAGACACACACTAAAACACCTACACAGAAAAAAGAACACACGCTCATATATAACAAACAAGGAACAATGGACTTAGTTAATATTCATGCAGGTATATTAGGTTCGTCGTTTCCAATACACTGATTTTACACATGTGCATATTCTAATATAAAACAAACATATCTGAAAGTGTATGAAGAAGTAGAAGTCTCAAGAATGCAAGGGAAACAGTCAGTATTGTAAACTAGAAGAACAAGTTAAGGGAAGGAGAGTAAATGATACCCTGAAAAGTCATATAATCATAGTCAAAGTTGTGGCGTAGAATATCGTTCAACCATTGTTAGGAATTAATACAGGAGAAACATTTATATCAGTATGTCAGATAAAGATTATTGAAAAAGCAAATGACTAGGCCGGGAAATATGTAGTTACCCTGTCCAGATTACAAAATCAGATTTATACTCGCAATTATCGGGGCACTGAGGCACGTAACACACTGCCTAAATACCGATCTAGAAAAAATAATCTTCTCAAAACAAGAAAGGAGAAAGGTGCCTCTAAGATTACAGATCCACGCCATCACTTGAACTGTAAACATTTCAAAATCTTTCTAGAAAATACAGTTCTATATTTTAGAGATGAGGAATTATGTACATTATTTACATTTTACGGCTTATATACCCTCCAGCATTCCTAAGGTGTCTTGGGAAAATTTCGAACCTGGGTTCACATTCCTAATGTATTTTTCGATGTTATTGTTGTTGTTATTAATATTATTATTATGCAGTAATTTTATTTATATAGCGTGCTTTCAATTCACTACCGAGCGCAGCTCTGTGTGCCTTGGGTATGTGCTGTGGTTTGCTGTGATGCTCTAATGGTTACTGTATTGAAAATGTTTTGCATAGGATGTGTGCAGTGCCCAGAAGTGCAATTTTCTGTATGTTATATATACTTGTAAGTCCTGGTGTTTTTGTTACGTATTTGTCTGAATATGTTTTTATTATACCTAAGGCACCTACTATGATAGGAATTGTTTCTGTTTTTAGATTCCACATTCAAGTTACCTCTATTTCCAGGTCTTTGTATTTTGAATGTTTCTCCTTTTCTTTTTAAGAAATGTTCTCATCTGCTGGTTTCGATACATCAATTAGAAAGCATTTTTCTCTTCGTGATCTCTGACAACCATATCTGGCCTATTATTATTATTATTATTATTATTATTATTATTATTATTATTATTATTATTATTATTATTATTCAGGTCACTGCCTGGAATCGAACGTGCATGTGGTCAGTGGTTTAAGAGCGCGGGCTACTAACCCCAATATTCCGAGTTCGATTCCAGGCAGTGACCTGAATAATAATAATAATAATAATAATAATAATAATAATAATAATAATAATAATAATAATAATAACAACATCAAAAAATACCTTAGGAATGAGACCCCAGGTTCGAAATTTTTCCAAGACACCTGAAGAAGACTGGAGGGTATGTAAGCTGAAACGTTGTGTTAGCAACAAACAAAATGAGGATAAATATCCGTCAAATGTAAATGATGTAAATAATCTATCTAGAAGTTTATCACTTAAGTAGATATGAGCATTTTTAGACATACAACTATACGCATGACAATAACTATATAAAACTGAACATGCAATTCTGTACATACATACATACATACATACATACATACAAATTGACCACGTTGATGTTGGTGAAATTCCAATGAAGGAGCCCTGGATATAGGTTAGAAACGGGCTCTTTCTGTATTGGCAAGAAAACTTGAAATAAAACTGAATAAGAACATACCTACGTACACACAGATACCAAAATTACTGACTGTTTCTTTGTGGATGACTTGAAACGTTATGCAAAGAATATGCACAAGATGAAAAATAGCCTTCAGCTTGTTACATTTTCGAAGGAAATAAGGTTGGATTTTTGTCAGGATAAATGATGTTCTATAGTTGTGGAAAGGAGGAAAACTGTAAATCAGATTAGCATCATTTCCATGATTAACTTGACTCCTTCCCGTATATCTGATGAGGAATGTTACAGGTGTCTATGAGTGGATGAAAACATATCTTTCAATGGCCCCTGTCAGAAAACACATGTCACTAAAGAATATTACAACAGAATGGAGAAACTTTGAACCTCACATCTCTTTGCATTCAATAGAACAGTGGTCCCAAGGGCGTTTGCAGTGCAGTACTCATACCAGCATTTGGGGGGCTCGATTGGACGCTTGATGGCATCCGAGGCATTGATGTGAAGACAAGTAAAATACTAACCAGCACACATAATTTCCACATAAATAGTGACGTAGAGCGTTTCTACCTAAAACGAAAACGGCTACTGAGGCTTAATATCGATCGAAAGTACCTTTGAATGTCGTATCATATCCCTTCGGCAAAATATTTTAACCGCCAGGTGTCGAAGTGCATCCCTTGACTAAGTTTGCATACATGAAGCTGGTAACATCATAAGGCTTAGAAGGCAGCTCTTTAATGAACATTCCTTGCCTGATAACTTTAAATATATGCCCAAAGAAGTTGTGCGACTGTACCGCAACTTATCATCAGATGTAAGGATGAACATATATGAACAAAAGACTATGCACGGATATGTTAGTATGGATGAATTGCCGGATTACTACCTCCCACTTTCAAGGATATGTATTTGCAATCCGGGAACAGGAAATATGAACCAAATACCTGATGCACAAAAGGAATAGTGATGAATGGTTGTGAAAATTAGCTGCCCAGCGGATATTATCACAACTGATGTAAACTTTGTGAAGTTAACACCGAAGATATGACCCACATACATTTAGTTCTTCAATACATTTGATAGCAGCATCAAATATATATATATATATATATATATATATATATATATATATATATATATATATATATATATATATATATATATATATATATATATATATATATATATATATATATATATATATATATATATAAATAATAATAAAGGAGTTACGACGCAAAAACATATAAATTCAAAAGAACATATTTATCTTCTTCAATATATATTTCAGTATAAAGAATTCATTAAGATGCTTAAATCAAAATTTCTTTACACATCATTCAGGAATAAATATAACATCAGAAAAAATACACTCCGTTTAAAAACACAAACCGTTCATGGCGAAAAAATTTCACAATTTTGAATTTATATGTTTTTGCGTCGTAACTCCTTTATTATTATTAATATAACGAAAAGGATCGATTCTTGAAGAGTCTGCATACCTTCACTGTCGTTTTTCTGCTATTTTGGTGATGATGTTTATTTAAGTTAGCTTACCAATTATTTTTGTTGGTAGTTAATTTATAATATATATATATATATATATATATATGCTAGAATATTGGAGAAAATAACATCTAATTGTTTGTTTCTCTTTTAACACAATCAGTTTTTATCATACTCTTTGACATTACTCATTGCCTAACGTCTACTCTGACGCATAATTAGATGTTTTATCTAGTGTAGTATATATTTTATTAACATGTCAGTTGCTTACTATATTACAAAAAGCGGTTTCTTTCATCGAAAAAGAAATCGAGACTTCTATAAAAATATCTACTTTAAAATGCAAATGCTGAATATTGTAAATGCTCAGGGATACGCTTTTGTTCTAGTAGGAACTATTCCTGGTTTACAAAATTCAAATATCTTTACCTATCCTAGTTAGCATAAACAAGACTCGAATGCCTAATATTGAAAAATGTTCTTAATATGCATTAAATTTTTTATCATCCATATAGACAAGCTAATTCAGGCAATCTACATTTTTACAATAATCTGGAAATGTGGATTTTAATTGTTTATTTGTATTATCGACTTTTCGTCATTGTTTAATCCGGCTTTAATCAGAGTCACTTTTAATTTCCAGTAAGCAGGAAATAGCTGCTTTGGCTTAGATTTGTAGCTAGGACATACGTGTTTATACACAGTCACGGGTATTTTTACACGCATTTACCAATGCTTTTACATATAAAAAGATATGAATACATGCACACACACACACGCATATATGTGTGTATATATATATATATATATATATATATATATATATATATATATATATATATATATATATATATTTATGTATATATATATATATATTTATGTATGTATATATATATATGTTGATGTATATATATATATATTAATATATATGTATATATATGTGTGTGCGCATATATATATATATATATATATATATATATATATATATATATATATATAGAGAGAGAGAGAGAGAGAGAGAGAGATAGGTATGTGTTCTTTTATTCTTTTACTTGTTTCAGCCATGCGGCTGCAGTCATGATGGGGAAAATTTGGTTTCCTCTGTCTGGGGTGTTTCCCACCACCACTCGCGTATGTGCCTTTGTCCCAGCTTTTGCCTATTTGGTGTATAAGGGAGTTTCATTCCACCGTCCTCGTCTACACCTCGTGTCGGGCTGTTGGTTCATCTGATATTGTGGCGAAGTGGATGTCTAGTGTTCAAAGGCTGAATACTCTTCAAAGCCCTGCCACAAAAATTCAGAAATCTGTATAAGGTGGAAGTAAATGTTTTCAAAAAGGAACTAGACATCTTCTTTTAGTGTGGTAGCGTTGGACTGCTTTAAGCTCAGCAGTTAATCTGGCACTATGTTGTAACCATATTTAGGAGCATTAGACCACGTAGTCGAGAACAAAGGTTCTCCATAGAGTCGAAATGATTTCCTAGTCTCCTGTCTTGCAGGACCTCAGTATCCATCCTGCCGGCTGTCTGTACTTTGCTGACATCTTGGTAAAGTGCATATAAAATGCGTCATTGCATATACCCATCCCCAAGTCTTTCATTGCATGTTTCCCTCTAGCAATTTGTTTCATAACTTTTATCATGCCTGGGGTCGAGGAAATTGACCTATAATGTTTAACGTATGCTCTACTTTCCCCCAATACAATTCAACATATTATTCTCGAATGTCGGAATGTCCAGTTGTATCCGTATATATATATATATATATATATATATATATATATATATATATATATATATATATACGGATATATATATATATATAGTGGGGAACCAAATCTTGAAAAATAATAGATAATTCACTAAATTCTTTATTTTACAGCAACCTGATATAAATATAATTTTAACACAATTTTATAGGGGTATAAAAAGACAATTTAATCAATAAGTCCACCTTTACACATCGTCTGAAGGTGTGACAACTCTTCATGATAAAGTAATCAGACATGTTCTCCCACTCTTCCCTCAGGACTTGCTTAAGATGATCAGCACTTGAACGTAAACTTCTGTTGGTAGAATGTCCCAATTTGCCCAATACGGCATAGTCCAGGGGATCAAGTCCGAGCTTCTGAGCTGGAGGATGGCCAGAATTTGGCAAGCCAAAAGTCGAGGAAGTTTTCTTCGCAGAATTTCTGCACTTTCTTCACCGCATGAGCAGGACCACCATCTTTTTCCTCACATAATAACCGTTGGGTTAGTTGAACTTCAACCAAGGCAAAACCTCATACTGCAGGACTTTATAATAAACTTCAGCCCGCAACTTTTACCCAGACTAGAAAAACTGGAGAGTCATTTTCTTTCCGTCAGTTGCCACGACTCCGAGTACCATGACTTGAGCTGGGTGCTTGGTCCTAAAGACTCCCTTTACTTCAGCAATGTATCGATCATTGTGATGGCTTAAAACAGCATCAACGGTAAAGATTTTTCATCTAAAATGATTTTCACGGTTTGTCCGTTGTGCTTCAGGTACCGCAAGACTTATTGTGGCTTTTCATGAATTCTGGACTTTATTGCATAGGGAAATATGTGTCTCAGTATCCTCCCATATGGCCTCCAACTGTAAATCAGTGTGTACAGCAGTTCTGATGGTCTTTGGTGAACTTTCATGTCCATGGAC
>NC_142935.1:18498421-18513421 GCF_046866305.1 Octopus bimaculoides
GTATTTGTATATATATATATATATATATATGAAACAAAATGTAATTTTTTATCAACCGATATATATATATATATAACAGGTAGATGTATACAAATGTTATAGTGTGTCTGTTGGATAGTATGAATGAATCAATAACTGTACATTCATCTTCAATTACATAGATTTAACTACAATATCACTATACATATATTTATATATATTAATAAAATAATAATAGTAATAATAATAATAATAATTGCAAATATACACACCAAGACCTTATTATTTATCTCCATTTTATATTCAACAGAAAGGTCAATATTGTGGTTCAAACCGAAAGTTAATTTTATTTTTTGTACCACTCTTTGTTTGTAATTAAATTGCGTAATCTAATTTGTTTGAGTTGTTTATTTGTTTGCATTTTCTTTTATTCTCTTAAGTTGATTTTATTTTTTCGTCTTCAATCCTTAAACGGTCTCGTAATTACTCCTTTAACTTCCCACTATGTCCATTTACACACGTGTTTTCTTTCCTACATACCCTGTCTCAAGCTTGTCATTGAACACGTGTTCAAAGAAACGACACAATCACAAGCAACACATAGATGTGAGCTATACTAATCTATTAATGAATATATCATTTCTAGCTTTCTCATTTATCCAATTACTCTCGTCTCTACATGTGTGCATATACGTATAACAAGGAATGGATATTTATATACACATACATATGTGGATACATGTCTGAGAAAGTATGAATGAATTTGGTGTTTGAAAGAGTACGTGTGTGTGAGTCTACAGGATGCATAATGTTGACAGCGTTCACGTGTGTAAATGTTACAGGCAGGTAAAAATCTCATGACGACAACCAATCTTTTCATAAAACAAAATCTAAACCATAACCTTTCCAAATATCGTTGCTTGATTAATTCTATTTGTTTTTTTTGTTTTTGTTATTCCTAGAAACATTATTGATTGGATTTTTACAATTTTTGTTATCACCATTAAGTTTCACTATTAATCACGGATGTTATAGCTCTTCATATATAATTTACTATATAATTAGTTATTTCTACCAAAATTTAATATAACCGTTAAAGTACCGAATACATTAATTCGTTACACTAAACCCAATTTATCTATCTATCTATCTATCTATCTATCTATCTATCTATCTATCTATCTATCTATCTATTGCCACATGCGTACATATATATACATATACATACATCCACATATGTGTGTGTGTCACACTGCGTGAATGTGTGTGTGTATGTTCACCAGGTTTATATAATCTATATCGAATCTATCCATCTATAACGTTTGCATATATCTATATCGATAGGCATTGATCTAGTATGTTATACAGTTATTCATTTTCATTCTACCAGAGGAACATTCCTTTAGATAGTTAAGTATTGTAATATATACATATACATACATATACATGAACTAAAAAAAAAATATCCGCATCATATATCCTCAAATCAAAACTCCAGCTACATTTAGAGAAATATATGGAGTAATAAATATAAATCGTCTTCAAGTAAAGATTAAGTATATATTCATTTGACAAAATAACAATTCGTTTCAAGTTATGTATTAAGCATAGATATCGAAATAAAAAGTAAGATTATGAAAGATAATTATGAGTTATTCAACATGCAGTAATAGTAGCAGTAGTAGGGACAACAACAGAAACATCAACATCATCGGTTGCAGTAAAAACTACAGTAACATCATCAACACGAACATCATCTTCCACAACAAAAACATCTATACACCCATGAGCTGGTTACTAAACATTTGCCCCTAACCAACAAACAACTGTTGCGCGTATCTTCTTATTTAACAACAATAACAACATAAACCTTTCAAGATGATGCTCCCTGTGAATGATAGGTGAGTGTAATTAGTTTCTTTTGTTAATTGTGTGTGTGTTATATTGTGTGAGGCTTTCTTAATATTCTTCCTACAGAACACATATACATAGAGATATAGACGTATACACATGCTCACACAGATATATGCACGCAAACAAACGTACACATACGGACGCATACACAGGCATATACTCACAATGTAATAATGTACACTAATTTGGACAGACGAGGGAGCTCTTAGTCGGTTGTTGGCCCTTCTAGAAAGAGCTGCCAAACAACCCTGAATAGCTACTACTGTATTAAAGAACAAAGGGATATATCAAACAATATAATTCTAAACACAAAATAAAGGAATAAGATCTCACGGTAAGAATAAATGTGATCAGAGGTCTGTTCTGTCAGACGTGGCCCAGCCGGGGCTAAACGATAGCGACAACAACATGATCATACTTAATCCTTTATTAAGTGGGACCCTGTATATTTCTAACTATTATGAATGACACTTAGCTAAACAATTACAGAAAGTTACCATTGCTCTTCTTTTCCATATTTATTCACACACATACATACATACATACATACATATATATATATATATATATATATATATATATATATATATATATATATATATATATATATATATATATATGTGTGTGTGTGTGTGTGTGTGAGTGTGTGTGTGTGTGGATATATATATATATGTGGATATATATGTGTGTGTGTGTGTGTATGTATGTATGTATCTGTGACACGCTAGATTTGTATGCAGTGTTGGTGAATATAAAACTATTTGATATTACTATATTAGTTGGATATCAGTGCTATCCAACTAATGTATGGAATAATGTATATGTATCGTGTGCACAGCTTTGAGTGTGTGTGTGTGTGTGTGTGTGCGTGCGTGTGCGTGTCTTTGACTGCAAGTATTTCTGCATGCATTTCCATATATGCTGTTGAGCACCACATCATTAATTCAACGAAAAACGGTAACGGAGTGGGAAGTGGGGGCGGATAGTTAAGTGAATATGCGTGTTTGCATGTATATCTGTGTGTGCCTTTTTGCCTGTCCTTCTATCAGTATATTTGTATCTAAGTAAATATACACACACACACACACACACACACACACACACACACACACACACACACATACACACACACACACACACACACACACACACACACACACACATATATATATATATATATATATATATATATATATGCATAATTGTATGTATAAGTGCGTTAGTATGTTAAGATGTATGGATCTCGCTCTCTGTCTATCTGTCTATCTATCTATCTATCTACCTATTTATCAATCTAGCTGTTTGTCTCTCTCTTTGTTTGTTTGTTTATATATCAGTCAGTCAACTTTTGTATCTCTTTGTATGCCTGTCGATCTCTCTGTCTCTCTATCTCTCTATCTATCTATCTATCTGCCTATATCTTTATCTATGTGATTTTCTATCCACACTTCTGTCTCTCAAATTGCCCGACACTCTCTCCTTACACAAACAAACACTCACACACGCAAGTTCCCACACCCATTCACTCAAAAGAACCTGGTTGTTTACATTCCTGAGTGTGTATCTACGACTAATATGGAAGATGTACATAGCATTTTATATAACTAGTTCATTGGTTCATTGCACACTTAATATCTAAATATCTACTCGACCATTTATCTATATTAGTGAACGTCTATATGTTTGTTTCTCTGGCTGTTTAGTTCTATCGCTATTTATCGTATTATACAGATTATTTGATATCTGCCAATCATTTATATAACTTTTCTGCATTATCTGAATCTTTCCAACCATCAATATAAGAAATTAACACTGCGCTTATTTTCCTTTCTATATTATCTTTTTTGTTCGTCTTCCTTATCATTCTTTTTCTACTTAGTCTTCTGTTTTATTTTCTTGTTCTTTTGTCTTCTTTTCTTCTTTTCTTTGTCTACTTTCCTCTTCTTACTTGCGTTGTTTTCTTTTTCATTTTTCTTCTGACTTTATAAAATTTCTTGCTCTCCTTTTCAAAGCACTTAAACAGATATGCGCGGTGTGTGTGTCTGTATACGCTGGAAAGACATGATTGAAAGGCCGTCTATTCATGACAAACAAATATGACTTTTACACTGTTATACAATGTGTCTTTCATTTTTAAAGAACGTAATTTGGATTTTCTTTAAGATTTCACTGCTATATTTAGCAGGTCATGCAACAACATTAGATCTTACACAGTTTTTTTTCTCTTTTTTAAAATTTTTTTTATACAAGTGGTTTCCGATTGAGCACATTTTTGTTTCTCCTAGAAGCATTGTACATACATACACACATGCATACATACATACATTCATACATACATACATACACACACACACACACGTGTGTGTGTGTATGTATGTGTGTATGTGTGTCTGTGTATATGTGTGTGTGTATGTGTGTGTGTATACATATGCATTTACATTATCGATATAGCTATAAATGTGAAGTCTTATGCCTGAATGCTTCGCAAGTTTTCTTCCTATCTTTATTAACTGTCATTATCTTTATAAATTTCACACCTTGCTCTCCCTATCTATCAATAACGAAGTCATATCAATTTAACTATCTAGCTATTAGTTTTCGAACCAATAGGCTGCTATGTGTAACTCAATAAATTTATACTTCACAAAGTCATCATTGGAAATGCTCTTTCCTTATTTTATAACTAACACTGATTAAATTTTACTCTGCCTGAACACGCTTCCTTACAAACACAATCACACACATCAAACACATAGATATAAGAAGATATATCATCAGATGTATATTTTATTTTCCTTCAAAACTAATATATCTTTTCTCCTTTAAAACACGTAGTCCAGTTATGCTGATAATGTAGCATTGTCTGGTGCTGTTCGATGCCCATTTTTTAAATATTTTTTATCCAGTTTTTATGCTTTAACACGGAAAAATATTCCAGTGTAAAGTACTCTACAATCTGGTTTATATCTTTTGTTAGGCTTCTATGACCTTCCCAATCGTAGAATTCATTTAACATAAATTTAAGAAGTGTATGTTATTTTACTCAAATTCTTTCGCCTGAATCTGGTTTGGAGAATAGGTTTCATTTAAAGTGGCAGTTGATTACAAATGACTACCAACAGTGAGAAGTTTCGATGTATACTGATGCGTAAAATTGTATGCATTCAGTAAGTCCCAAATAGGTGTTAATTGTGAATGCAGGATTATATTCTGTGTCTTTTCAACAGTAAATATAGCCAGTCACTGATTATGTGAAAATTTCAAGAACTAATATAATTCTAATATAGCATGTATAGTACATAGTCGTCTCTGAATAGGTGGATACTGCTATATAGTGTTGGTTAATGCGTATAAGTTCGTATTTCGATTCCGCTAAATATTTCATATTATATTCTTTTCATCTTATTCAATTATGAGCTGTGCGTAGAACAGTTTCGATTACAATTTGTATCCGTTTATGTTTGATCCCTATATTCGATTAATTACAGTGAAATATTTTTCATCATTTATGTGTTTCATTATCATACGAGAAATGGTTATAATTGTTTAGTTGGTTAATCTCCAGCATCCGGGGTCATGATTTTTAGCTATCCGAATTAGAAAATTGGTTTCGATTTCCAATATGAGCTATTTCTTTTATGTTTACTAACTTGGAACATGTATAAGCATAACAGCTTCCTGTTCCATTTTTCTCTGTGGAATTAAGGGATCATGTCTCTCCAAAGAATGTATTCAATAATTGAGATAAATATTAGATGTATAGCTATTTGAAGAATCATTAAGATACATGGTGCCTGGTGTAAGGAAGCTGCAATGAAGACAGCAATGCATTTATTTATGTCACAATCGAGTAAAGATTTTGAATGTTTTTGAAGTATGTTTCTCGAAATAAATACGGCACCTCAAAACGATCGAAGTTGGCAAATCGAAAGGCTATTGAAAACAGAGGAAACTCGAAATAAAGGTTAATATGGCCGAAAGTAGATATTATTGTAAAGTATAAACTTAGTCTATATACATATATATATATATATATATATATATATATATATATATATATATATATATATATATATGTGTGTGTGTATATATATATATATATATATATATATATATATATATATATATATATATATATATATATATATATATATATGCATATATGTACACCGAATTCTTAATGTTGCAGATACACTTTCACGCACACCTTCTGGTTTTAGCATTTTTATACGAATTCAGATTTTAGGAGGCATATTTACTTGATATTTAGTCCTGATTGTAATTTATTTTAAACACATGAGGATATAAACATTATTGTTGAAACAACAATACAGGGCGTCCATGCACGGATCCTCAATATGTTTATTACTTATATATTCTTATATATTTTGTAGATTTACACGCTACATTATATAGTTCCGTTAATAGATCATTAAAGTGTCTTATTTTCAATCTCAGATTATCTTTAGCTAATTACTACAATGCATTAATTGTAGTCGCATATCTTACCTGAAGAACATGTTGAAATTTGGCTCACATCTTTAATGCTTCTCTATAAGCGGTGCCACAGGTAGAATTTTACGATTCAGTTCTTCTCTACAGGTGCTAATATGTTATGGCTTTGTACTAAAGATTGTCTTTGAATCGTCGTGTCTTAAATTAAATACGGGTACGAATTTGAATATTTAGAACAATTATTTCAAACGGATGCATTTGTATGCATGTGTGTGTGTATCTACACACATTAAACTCATCAATTTATCTACCCCTTCATCTACCCAGGTATATATATATATATATATATATATATGAAAGAAGGTTTGAAAATGCACTTATTTTTTAAAAATATTTATTTACTTAACCGGTTTCACTTTTTTAGAAAAAGATTATCAAAAGTCTTTGAGAATAATAAAAAATGTTAAAAAAACAGTCTGAGTATTAAAATGCATATGTACATTCTTTGATGATAAAATATATTTAAAGTATAAAGCTTTGTATGAACTTTGTAGTGTTACATACTGATTGTCACACATTCTCTGATATTAAGGTGAAAATGCAGTTTTATGCATGATTGTGTATGTGGCGTGGTTGCATATACGTGGAACTAGAAATAGGTAGGGAGAGTGAGGAACAGGAAGAGAGAGAGAGGGGGAAAGAGACGTCGTAAAATCTTTCATCAGAGCAGCATGTTTCTATTAGTTAACATCGTGCGTATTTTGATGTTTATTTGCAAATTTCTGTACATCTTTAGGGTGGTGTTTAGAACAACTTAATGATACTGTAAAAACATGCTTTTTATCAACACAGTATACATCACAACATGAAAATAATTTCGCTTGCTTTTCTATTCAGTCTCTCCAGTGTGATCTTAATGTACAATGCAGTTCGCATTGATTTTTATAAATGCACATTCCTGAGAAATAACATACATAAACCACACATATATGCGAGATAACATTAAGTCTGACTGCTCCAAAACATTGATGCTGTAGATTTTATTTGAACATGATACATGCTGATTTATATATATATATATATATATATATATATATATATATATATATATATATATATATATATATATATATATATATACTGAGAGAGAGGGAGATAAAGAGAGAGAGCAACACACGCACACAATCATGGGCACAAGTACGTATGTGTTTATGTATGTCTGCATCCCAGCATGATTTCAATACATACAGATGATACTCTCTCTCTCTCTCCCTCTCTCTCTCTCTCTCTCTCTCTCTCTCTCTGAATGTGTTTCAATGAATGAAACAGGATGGATAACATTCTATGTTTTGAGAAAGAATGGATTTCCCTTTTCTTTTTTTGTTTTGTTTTCAATAACCAGCCTTCTCAACTAAGTTGGTAGGTGATTGCAGCCTGCGGTCCAAGAAATATAACCCAGACCATAATTCATATCGCACCCTACATACTTTCATAACGAAGGAACATATTGGATACACCCTATATCTTAAAAAAAAAAACGAAAAAACTTATGCATTTCTACTTCTCTCCGTGACTACGATTCAGGTCTGCTCAGTAGACGTTCCATTGGTGTACAACCAAAACATACGATAGACAAGGCTGTAGTATTAACAGTACTGGCACTAACGTGTGTGTGTATTTCAATACACATTTAGCTATATTTGATTACGTTTCCCTGTAAAACATTTCATTGATTACAGCTTGCGTGGAAAACACTTTCTGACCGCTGTATCTATAGTCGTCCTTACAATCAATTCAAAGGTGATGATTGTTCGTATCTCTCTCATATTTTCTAAAAATTATTATTATTATTGTTGTTGTTGTTGGTGTTGTTGTTGTTGTTGTTCTTCTTCTTCTTCTTCTTCTTCTTCTTCTTCTTCTTCTTCTTCTTCTTCTTCTTCTTCTTCTTCTTCTTCTTCTTCTTCTTCTTCTTCTTCTTCTCCTTCTAATTATTATTATCATCATATATATTGGTTTTGCTTTAGTCTTTACGAGTCTTAACCAGAGACGTCAAGATACAACAAGCTTTTGCAACGTCCGAAGATGTTGACATGGGATGTGCCATGCAATTGAAAACACTGATTGCCGTGATATCTGTTGTCAAAAAAAGAAAATAGAAAACCGAGTGAGCAGGGTTGCATTTATGTGGAGAGGAATTTACGTACCATGTATGAGGTACCCATCTGCAAGTATATTGGCAAACTGGCAAGTTGACAGAATTGTTAAATCGCTGGTACTCGTTCACGGCTCTTTACCATCTAATTTCAAATGCAACTGAGGTCAATTTACCCGTTTCCCTCCGGGTTTGATGAAATGAGGTAGCGGTTAAGTGATCGGGAGGAATAGTATCAACTACTCCTCTCTCACATGATCGCTGGTTTTCGGCTTATGTTAGACACCATTATTACCATTGCTATTATTATTCTTATTTATTTGAAGTCTGCTTTGTGGCAGTGGAAAGTAAATAAGGAACCTACCCACAGACCGGATATGCAAAAGAATGAATCCTATCGAAAGTACACGAGATCCAGATAGTTATATTATACCAAGAGGTCGATTGCGTCTAGCATAACAGTAAGCCAATGATCAATAAAATGCCGTTCCAATATGTGAGGGCAACAGACGTTCTGCTCTATTTTCAGTAGTATTTTACACATTGTTCATAGAAGGCTTAAATTTACCGTAGAATATCGTGCTGGAGGTGGCTGCTTGAAATGATACTCCATATTTTTTTACAGTGAGCTCAACAATAATATTTAGATTAACCTGTTTTACTAAAATATTTTCTATAGTAACTTTCAAGCGGCAGTACCAATGAGTATGTGTTGAAAACAATGATCGGTTAAATTCGGAAAACGGCTAATAATAGCGGTTATAATTTTTTCACGTTACATTTTTTTCTTTTAAATAACGTAACGTGTATTGTGATGGATTGCAGAACTATTGACATAGAGTTTATTTTGGTCGACTAAAACTAAGATGTAAACAATTGGTATGGTGAGACAAAGATTTAAACACAATTATAAAATGTACCAGTGAACATATATATATATATGTGTATGTATATATATATATATATATATATATATATATATATATATATATATATATATATATATATATATATATATATATATATTGCGTTTGTAATAGCAGTATAATAAAATAAAAGACAGGGACATAGGTAAGAGAGATTATTACCCAAGAGTGGACAATGAGAATATATGTTCAATGTGCTACTCAAAGGTGCAAAATCAGGGAACTATTTAAAATGCAACCTGATTTAATTGAACATAGGTTTATCTAAACGAGTGGTACTAAGTCGACTAATACATACATACACCCACCACTCACACACACACACACATACACACAAAATATTGTGCAATCATTTTCGCTTGTGTCCTCTATTTGAGTGTTGAGTCTGTGGAACTGTGAGTAAAGCTTTCGCTGAAAGAGTGGTGAAATTAAAAATAAAAAGGCTTAATTGTTTTAAGTCCGACTCAAACAAATGCACATTCTTCCTCTCTGACATCTGTCATTGCTGGGCCTCTATCGCTCTATTCATATCGACAGAGGCAATCCATTTCGTTACCAATAACCTAGTTAAGAATAAAACAAGCACAAAAGTAAAACTGGCAGAATTTTATTCTGCCTGCGTCTGGGATAGCTTAACATCAATTAATTACGTTAATGACGATAAACGGGATGCTCCGCAAACGCAATCATGGAACATTTTTGTCCTCCGAAAAAATTCTGTTCGTGACATCTGCCGATATCTTCAATTTCAGTCGTAAGAAATCTAATCTAAATTTAATGGTTGCTTTGCTTTGGAAAGGGCTATTGTGGTTCATGGACACGAACAATAAATAGATAAATAAATAAATAAAGCAGTTTTAAGGACGTGAGTCATTCAGTTCTGTCAATATGCAATTCCGAGGTCTTTTCACTCGCTTGGTAAGTCAGCCTTCACATATCAGTTAATGTATTGGTTAACACCAAAGCAATTAGTTTTCGACTTTGCTATGGCTGCCCAGAACTTATATGAAGCTGGGGAAAACCTTGGCTGTATGTTCTACACAAAATGAGAAATTACTTTCCTGGCATAATGACCTGTCTTTATGGTAATGAGGAGTTATAAACCTAAACAATGTTCATGTACGTATACCTGGTCTCTTCTGAATCCAACTCAACACTTTTCAGGAACACTTGATTTTAAATTACCTTCGAAGCTCACTTAACTAAGTAGAACGTTCTAGAATTTTTTTCTGGGCATCTTCATTTCCCATGATAATACCACTAATCTAACCGACATCTTAATGTCACTCTTAGACATTATAATTAACTAAGACTACAAAAAATATAATTACTGTTTCCAGAAAATCTGCTGGGAAACAAGTCTTTCTTAATACTACAAAAGGCATCAGCTTTAATTTACTCCAATACTACAAAAGGCCTCAGCTTTAATTTATAGGACAACAACTGCTTTGTCATCAGTAGAAATAAATCAGAAAGACAAATTTACTTCACATTAATAATACCCACCCTTTCAACACTGTACTCTATATAGAACCTTAAACCTTTAATTTTTTTTTTTTTGGAAAGCAATATTCTTTCTACACTAAAAAGATGCGTGGGCGATCTCTTGGGACTTTCTATATTAAAGACCTACCATATAATTTTTCTAAAATTTTAATCAGCTATTCATCGCAATATCATGTAATATCTTGAACTTAGTTATTGTAATATCTGAGTTAGAGAATATATTTAATGCTCCCCATTACAAGTTACCTTTTATAGCATAAAGCCTCCTTCACTATTCATTAAGTTACAAAAACTCCCTGAACACTAGTTTTTGCCATCTTGTTTGAGACGTTTGCCATCTTGTTTTGCGTAGTTTTGTTTTGACTTTGTACAGTTTCCATGTTGACCGACTTAAATTCACTTTCACATTGCTTTTCCTACTGTTGCTAATTTCAGAGTTGTTGATCTTGCAGCATAATGCTGATAGTGCAATTAATGTACAAAGCGTATCTCTTTGTTGATTGAAATTTAAAAGAAATCCCGGAAAGTAATAAACTCAATAAACAACCTAACACACAAACCTCGTACTTGCATATATACACAAACGTTGACGCACGTGCCCACCCCCACATATACATATATACAAACATACATAATACATACGTATATATATACGTATATATATATATATATATATATATATATATATATATATATATATATATATATATATATATATATATATATAAATATATATATATATATAGCGGTGGAATTTTCTCAAATCCTGTTTGGCAAGAAGGTGTTGACTGACAATATTGGTGGTGGTTGTTCTTGGTGGTTATATGTATTGTTGTTGTTATATTTTGCGTAACTGCGTTTTTACTATTCTGTATTATTTTTATTTTGAAATGCCCCCTTTCAATCTTTTTTCGATCGATTGAATCATCGTTGCATTAATGAAATCATATTAACCAATCCTTGTCATTTCATTTTAAAGTGTTACTAATAGGCGTAGGTCGTTTGTTTATGTGATTAGAGCATGCACCTTTCATAATATAGGAGTTGTATTGCTGATCCCGTTGATTCATTTAATTCGATATTTCTGTTGTACGCGAAATTTTCAACATATCCAGTTAGTTAAGGATATAGACGTAAATAACATGTTCTTAGGCAAAATATTCGGATAAATATAAAAGTCATGCGGTAATGAGTACTTCGTCTATATGGAAATAATGCAGAGGAAAATTGCACAATTAGACTGAGTTCGTCTCGTTTAAAGTCTTGACATCAATTATTTTATTAGTTTCGTTTCTCATAGGACATGGTAGATAATTTTACTTACTCCGACAAAACTACAGAGAACACAGTTTTCGTTAATATAAGGAAATAAACGCAAAACGTATTTCATAAATATTCATCATATTGAGTTTTAGATTTCTGGTGGAAACCCAGCATGAATTTCAAACTTAGAATGAATTGATTTGTTAAAATAAGCATTCGACTAATTATTCAATATTAATTTTCTTAGCAATATAAAAAAAAGATTCACGGAAAGATTTGTGGATTAAAAATTATCTTTAATTATTAGGGAGATAACTGCTAACTGGAGGGTTTCTGCTTAGAATTAAACTATTTCTTTGGTCCATGCAGAAAAACTTCGGGGAAGTCAGGTGCTGGCAAAATGCTGTCGTTCTTCAGCTTTTTCTTGCCACCAGTTACTCTGGATTTCCTTTTGTCTGGCTTTTCATTGAATCTTCAGGTGTTTGAAATGCACCATATTCTCCCACCATTATGGATATTGTTCATAGCTGATTTGGGCTTTTCATTATGCATTTATTAAGGCTGCAGTTCCAGGGTCATTTTTTATCAAGCTAATCAAGATATGCATTTCTTCTACAACCGATCGTTGTTGCCACTGAATCATTTGCCACTTTTGAAATAGAGCGCCTTTCTGTGTCTATTGACGTCCTGTTAGGTATATTCAGATACAGTCGTGTCTCATAACCTGGAGAGATTATTCTTGTTTCTAGCCTCATTTTATGGGCAATATCAACGCTTGCATCGGAGGTGTGTATGTGTGCCTGTCTATGTATGTGTAATTTCATCTCGGTAATTACCTTATAGTGTGCCTTATAAAACTCCTCTACGTATAACATAAGCTTAAGTACAGCAGACATTCTCCTTTTACTACACACGCATGTGGATATCCGTTAATATCCACAGAATTCATACAAATCCAAAATAATAAAGATCCAATGAACAGATTCTAATCCAAACCACTACAGTTGTTTCTTTGAATTTGCATCAGCTGTTAATTGTTGGCCCTTTTAGTTATTATACACATTAAGCATTAATATCACCCACCTTTCAGCTGTGTACCAACATATGCATATATATATATATATATATATATATATATATATATATATATATATATATATATATATATATATATATATATATATATATTTAATTATATGTATTTATTTTCTCCTATTAAAAATAATTCGGATTAAAAAAATGGGTTAATAGATACCATGGTAGCAAAGATCACAAAATAATTGTGGTGTAACTCCTGTTAGTGAGGAAGAAACTCCTTGATATTTGGCGTATTTGAGTATATATAAATTTAAAGAATGGAGTAAACGCATGTTATAACTGCATACTTTTATTCCAACATATGTTTCGAAGAATTACAATTTATGCGATCCATAGGAATCGGCGATGTTAAAAATGTAAGCTTCTCCTCAAGGAAATGTATTGGAACCAGCTTAAACGTAAGACATTATAACCGAGTATCAGAACTATAGTTGGATAAGGTTATAACGTAATTCATTTGAGATTAGGACGCTACCAGATAGATAGTACGTTGGACAAGAAAAAGAAAAGAGATGGAAAATTCAGAGTGTAGAGTTGGGAGTAGATAGGATGATGTAATTCCAATAAAAAAATGTTGGAGAGGAATGTTATGTAATAAACATGCATTATACATGGGGTTAATACTGTGTTTCTATGAAAATATTGAGATGAATGTAAATAATCATTTATAATTATGTGTATGCGCATATATATACAAACAAACCCACATACACTCCAATAAATACATAGATGCATATCTATATACACACATACGTACAAACCCACACTCACATATGCATACATACACACACATGTATATACATATATCAATATATACACATACACATATACATACATACATACATATATATATATATACATACACATATATACACATGCATACCCATATATACATAAATACATACATACATACACATACAATATTTTCATAGAAACACAGGATTAACCCCATTTATAATGCCTGTTTATTACATAACATTCCTTTCCCCCAAAATTTTTTTATTGTATTTATATCATCCTATCTACTCCCAACTCTAAACTCTGAATTTCCCATCTCTTCGGTAAATCAGATCGATAGAATAAGTGCTAGACTTACAAAGAATAAGTCATGGGTCGAGTTGCTCGACTAAACGCGGTACTCCAGCATGGCCACATTCAAATGACTGAAACAAGTACAAGAGTAAAAGAGTAATGTTTCATAAAATTCTTTTGGGGAAGGTCAATCAAAATTCGTTTCAGATTACGGCCACCTTTTCTATGATTTTAAGACGTTATAGGTTCAGTCGCATCCATACACGTATGGTTCATGGGATTTATTATCCTGATGTCTTATTTTCTTAATGATTTCTTAGACGTTTTTTTGCTATATGTCAATACACACCTTTTTTCTGTCTGTCGTCTGGTTGTAAATACTTCACTACTACCTAACTTTGTTTTCGTAATTTAGTTTGTTTTCTTTTTTACTTTCAATCAGTATCGCAATTGATGCCCTTGTCATTTTCCGACCTCCACGCATAATCTAATCAAGAGATCCACGATCGGATGATCAATAATTTATTCAGCCTATCAAATGAATGATAGTTGGATATTTGGGATAAATTAAGACAGTGAGGCAGCATCAGTATGAAATTGTGCAGCACATCCTAGCAGGTTTTGTGGCTACAAATAGATTTTCATTGGTTTATTCTGTTGGCGTTGTGATTGCTG